>NC_090728.1:153019192-153021692 GCF_036898095.1 Palaemon carinicauda
TATATATATATATATATATATATATTTTCTTTTTTGTTACATTAATGTCTGGATTCTCTTAACGACCTCGGGATCAAAGCCCCAGGCGAAATCACGCAAAGACAAAAGCTTGTGACCGGCCGGGAATCGAACCCTGGTCGGCAAGCTTGTATAGACAGTGACTAAACTACTTGGCCACGAAGAAAGATAAAAGTCAATGACAATTCTTCTGTACTTATACCTGTCGAATTCAGGTGTTTTGTACTTAGAATTGAAATCAACCCATCCTCACCATCGTAGCTTATTGGTAGTTTGTTACTTGGCATTCAATTAATGATAAATTTTGCACATTTAGACGTGTTTTTCATTTTCAATGAAGCCATATATATTTTTGATACATTAATGTCTGGATTCTCTTAACGACCTCGGGATCAAAGCCCCAGGCGAAATCACACAAAGACAAGAGCTTGTGACCGGCCGGGAATCGAACTCTGGTCGGCAAGCTTGTATAGACAGTGACTAAACTACTTGGCCACGAAGAAAGATAAAAGTCAATGACAATTCTTCTGTACTTATACCTGTCGAATTCAGGTGTTTTGTACTTAGAATTGAAATCAACCCATCTTCACCATCGTAGCTAATTGGTAGTTTGTTACTTGGCATTCAATTAATGATAAATTTTGCACATTTAGACGTGTTTTTCATATTCAATGGCCATTGGTGGTTGAGCGAGTCACGCCCCTGATACGAAACTGGACTTCTGCGCGCTGAAACCAAGCAAACGTCTCTCCGCTGGAAAACGATGAAAGTTTGAATTGAGCGGCCGCAGCACCAACTGCCATAGAGTCCGCCATAGTACTACCAACGATGAAGGGGCGAGGGGGTGGGGGTGAAAGGCGGTGGGAGCGAGTCGACTTCCGGAGTCACCAATGTGACGGGCCGAGAGAAGGTTGTGAACTCAAAGGCAGGATGCAATCAACTGAGTTACAAGACAGACAATGTCACAGAGGAAAACCGGAGACGTGAATTTTCATGTTCGTTTTAGTGGAATCATTCAATGGCTTAATTGATATATATATATATATATATATATATATATATATATATATATATATATATATATATATATATATATATATATATATATGTGTGTGTGTGTGTGTGTGTGTGTGTGTGTGTGTGTAGTCTACTGCAGAACAAAGGCCTAATACATGATCTCCCACTTGCGTCCGTTTTTGGTCTTTCTTTGCCAGTCCAAGACTGCAAACTTTCTTGGTTCGTCAATTCGTCATCTTCTCTTCCTTCATCTGCTTCTCTTGCCAAATCTAGGTGTTCATTCAGTTATTCTTAATATTCTTGATATCCATCTATTACCTGCTATTCTCATTATATGTCCTGCTCATGTCCATTTCTTTTTCTTACATGTTGTTAGAATATCCTCTCCTTTAGTTTCCTCTCATATCCATGCACCTCTCTGTCTGTTAGTGTTATTAATTTCATTATTTTTTCCATATCTCCCATAAATATAATAAGCTTATGTTCTATGGCTTTGGTAAGGCTCCAAGTTTCTGATGCATTATACTTTTCATAATTTCATTTTGCTTACCAAAAGCTATCTCTCCCACGCTTATCCTTCTATTAATTTCCGTCTCGTGTCCAGTGGAATCATTTGCTGTCTACCCTAAGTACGTATATTGATTTACAATCTCTAAAAATCATCCATAACTCTTATTTGTTGTTTGCATTTTCATTGAACATTATATCTGTCTTAGTCATATTGATTTTCAGTCCTCTATTCAGTTCTCTATTTAAATCTATCATCATTTGTAATAACCCCCAATGATTCGCTAAACACAACTAAGTAATGTGCAAATCTCAGGTTGTTAAGGTATTCCCAATTAGTATTGATGATTTCCTAATCTAAATATTTAAAATCTTATTCTAGGCCTGATGTGAATAATTTAGGAGAGATGGGGTCTGCCTGCCTAACTCGTTTCTCAGTTTCTTTTTTCACTATCTTTATGCAGTTTTAGAATTGCTATACTTCCTGTATAGTTATCTTCAAGAGTTCTAACATAAGATTCACCTATTCCTTGTCATTGAATGGCTTTCATTACTGCTGAAATTTTGAGAGAATCAAAAGCTTTCTCATAATCTATCAATCCCTTACATAGTACTCTGTAGAATTTTCCATTAGCTGTTTAATTGCATGCATATGGTCAGTTGTTTGATATACCCCTCTAAAGCGTGCCTACTCTCTTGATTGATTAAAGTCTAGCCATCTTTCTATTCGACCTAATATGATCTTTGTAAATACTTTATATATTCTAGATAGTAGTTAGTAGTTCTTTTCTTTCCCTCTTTTTTGAGAACTAGTATAATGACAAAGTTTTACTAAGATGTAGGTAAAGAGCATTCTTACAGACATTTTGTATAAGGTTCAGCCAGTTTTACTACTATGAAATCTTCTCCATCTACTATTAAATCAATTGTAAGGCCATTCTTCACCCGCTGATTTGCC
>NC_090728.1:153026692-153061692 GCF_036898095.1 Palaemon carinicauda
TATTCCAATTTCTCAATGTATAGTCTTTTATTAGTTCCCCTGAGGCTTATGTCTATTAAACGTGCAAGAGATAAATATTAATTCTATAATAGTATATATATTTTTTTAATCTTACCATTTAATTTCTATTTACATCTTTTAAAATAAAATGCTTTGGGTTATTATTCTTAATTTGTTTTTGTTTAAAAAAAATATACTAAAAAAATCGTAAAATATGAATTAAAGGTCAAACTACTTTATTCAGTGGGGAAAAAATAGTTTAATAATATCGAGTAACTTAAATTTCACAGTAATTGCATGAACGAATTTTAGTGCTTTGTGAATTGCAATTTCACGAATGAAAACTTCTACTTAATGGAGTGATGATTGAATGAAAGCAACCATGCGAACAGATAAGCAAAAACATTAATATGAAATTCGTGCTTGGCTGAACATTTGTTGCAGGAGGAACAGAGTCTCATTTGCAATGCAGATGTTTTGGATTAAAGGACCGGCATCGTCTGTGTATGATTTCATGACATTCAGAGTTGTTCACCTTCACATTATTGGTAGAGGCTTGTCTGGATTTTTTAAGTTTTCTGAAACTTTTTATTAGTGGTATTAAAATGGATATTATGTAAGGATAGTAGATATAATTAACAGAAAGGATTATGTTCAATTTAATATTTTTTTTCCTCTGGTTCTGCCACTTGTAAAAAATTATATACAATAGATAACAATGAAAACAAAGAATACATAAGTTTTTGTGTCAGCTCAAATGCACCAGAATAAAGTTATATGTTTTAATTTCTAAAAATAAATATAGCCAATAAAAAGAAACCTTAAGAAATTCATAATTAGTTCTTGTTAGATCAAAAAAACGTTTAACTATAATTCAATCATAGTGATGGGTTACTATAAAGCTGGTGTCAGCGTTAGATATTCTATTTTTTTAATTTTTACTTTTAGGTAGAGAATAATATCGTGCGGTAACAAAACTAAAGCCAGCATCTATTCGAAAGTCAGTGAGCTTTTGATATTTAGGATATTACAAAGCAGCTATAAAAAACATACAATATGCTATGAAAATAATTTAAGGAGATTTTTATCTTTGATAGTCAAAAAGAAAATTTAGTAAATAACGGGATCTCTGTATATACTGATTTTGGCAGATTACATAATCTGAATGGAAGATAAAACAGATTGCCTTTAACTTCCTTTTCAAACTCCTTTTAACGCCCGTTCTCTTCCCTCAACCTATTATCAGATATTACATTATTTGTGTTAGGAGAAGTTGCTGTGTTGAATATTATTATGTTGATATGATAGAAGGATTACTACCATTTTTATGTTTACCTATTTATCTCTCCTCTTGATAGCCTTTTATAAAAGGCATATATATTCTTTTAATATAAATCAAATGAATATATGTGTCTTGGTGTGAATGATTAAAGACTGTGACACACGGTTGGTACATGGCTCCCCCTCTAAAAATGACATACTAAACATGTTAAATAGGTACCCTTGAGGGAGGCGTAGAAGGGAGCAAGAGTGGCGGCAATGGCTGGCAGAAAACGGTGATAATAGTTGATCATGCCCAAGAATTCCTGCAGAGCTTTGACGGTCGAGGGCGTGGGGAAATTCTGAACGGCTGCTACCTTCTCAGGGAGGGGATGGACTCCTTCAGGAGTGATACGGTGCCCTAAGAACGACACTTCGTTGGCGCCAAAGGTACACTTGTCGTACCGGACTACAAGGCCGTTTTGTTGCAGGCGGTCGAGCTCGATGCGCAGGTGACGGAGGTGTTCCTCTTTTGAGGAGGAGAACACAAGTATGTCGTCCACATAACATACACAGAAAGGGAGGTCCCCTAAGATGCCATCCATGAGATGTTGAAATGTTGCCCCAGCATTACGAAGGCCAAAACAAGAGTAATTGAAGGCGTATGTGCCAAACGGAGTGGTGATGGCGGTCTTGGGGTTGTCTTCTGGGTTCATAGGCACCTGATAATACCCCTTCAGGAGGTCGAGCGTAGAGAAAACCTTCGCTTTGTGCAGGTAGAAGGTTACTTCGGCAATGTTTGGGAGGGGGTAGTGATCCGGTTCTATTTGCATGTTCAGGCGCCTGTAATCCCCGCACGGACGGAGGGAGCCGTCTTTCTTCAGAACGATGTGTAAGGGAACGATTGGCAGCCGCCAAACAGACGTTCGCCGAAATGGAGAAAATGGGCCTTTGCCAAAAGGCCTCCAGCCCATGGTCGTCACTCCGGGGTCACCAATGTGACGGCGCCGAGTAAGGCTGTGAACTCAGTCGTTTCCAACCTGCCTTTGAGTTCACAGCCTTACTCGGCGCCGTCACAAGACAATCAAAGGTACACATAATATACTGTAATATCCTTGCATAATCTCTTTACCTAAATATTAAACATATATGATAAAAACTTTCATCTTTAACACTAAAGGCAGCGAGTTTAAGATGTTTATTTTAAATATGAAAATAATGAAAATAAACAAAAATGGAGAAAGAAACCGAAAGTTGGGATTTTGTGTTGTGGGTAAACCTTTACTGGTTTCTCTTATAGGACGTGTGTATATTCCTGTTTACTTCAAGTGCCCAATCATAATATATTTTCTTGCTCTTTTTCTGTTCTAAATTCAGTTTTTGCAAATTTTAATTTCATAGATAAAGCTTTGTTTTGTAAGAGAAATTCAAGTGGTAGGGCACCATAGTAATTTCAACACGTGAATTTCGTCTCATCTGATAGTTTCTCATAATAGGAATTAGAAGGTTGATTAATTATAAAGTTTCGTGTACAGTTGTACAAAGGATATCCTGGCACGCCTTGCTCTGAGGAAGTGCCTTCTGTCACACCCTTACTGCGCTGCGAGTTCCTGTGTGTAGCACATGACCGGCACCTCTTTCATCTTTCCCCTACACTATCTGTAACTCGCCGGACAGTGATGGTGTGACAGGTTGTAATTCCTCAGATCGAAGTGACCCAGGAATCCCTGTGTTCAACAAAAACTGCTAAGAATTTTTTTTTTTCTTTTTTTTTTGGGGGGGGGGGGGGGGGCAAAAATTCACAAAAAAATAATTGGAAAGACCATAATCGCTCGCGCTTCCAAAACCACAATTGTCAACTTTCTGCTTAGGCTGACCACAACCACTTTTCATATTTGGTAAACACTTTAGCTTGAGTATTTTTTTTTTCTTTTATTGATCAGATATATGAGAGTGGTAGATGCTTGAGTGCAAACGCATTCATTTACTTTTCACTTGCATATCATGAATGAATCCTTAGGTATTTCGTTCTTAATTTTCTATATCCCCGTGTATTCGTATAACTGTTTTTATTGCTGTCAGCTCTCGGAACAGCACTGGCTTATGCCGACTAAGCCTAACTAATGATAAAATTTTAGTAATTCACAATTCTCTTGGCACTCCAGAATTTATTTAAGAAATACGTGCAAACGACCTTTTTATTATTGTTTCCTAAATTACGACCTTTTTATTATTGTTTCCTAAACAACTTTCTCAGTGTCTATCATATATTTTTCGTATGCCCCGTCGCATAAAACATCAAATGTAAGAATTATGATTCTTAATGTAAAGCTTGTATGAAAAAATCCATAATATTCAATAAGAAGTATCGTTACGTAACCACTCCTAACAATATGAATTTAGAAAACAATTTAACTTTGCACCTCCCTCCAGAGCGAAAAGTTCTGAAATTAAGGAACATATACTTATGAAGATAATGTTAAGATAGCAATTTGTTCAACTAATTCGTACCTCTAATATATATATAAATATATATATATATATATATATATATATATATATATATATATATATATATATATATATATATATATATATATATAAATACATGTAAATATATATATATATATATATATATATATATATATATATATATATATATATATATATATATATATATATATATATATATAAATACATGTAAATATATATATATATATATATATATATATATATATATATATATATATATATATATATATATGTGTGTATAATATATATATATATATATATATATATATATATATATATATATATATATACATATATATATATATATATATATATATATATATATATATATATATATATATATATATATATATATATTAGGGCCCACATTCTGAAATATTTAAAAAAAAATTTTAGTTCAGAAAAAATCTAATGTCCAGCGTCTTTGAATACCAATACATTTCTAATTTAGGGCGAATGATTGTGATAAACTGAACTCACCTGTATGGAAAGAATAATGGCCGGAATCAGGGAAGGGAAAAACAGGATAAATATGTGCAGTATGTGAATACATAAGTTATTGCCACCTCTTAGCAAAATAGCCATTTAAATGCTTGGCGACCAAGGTGCCAACCGTGTATCATACAATCATTGGTGAAATTAGTTCCAAATTAAGCATAATGGGTCATTGGAGGAAGTAACAAGTCAGCCAATTAGACCAACCTTAGTATTGGCTCAACGCGGGACAGGCAAAGCCTTGGCCCTCCTATTAATGAAGCAGCCTTCGACAGAGAGAGAGAGAGAGAGAGAGAGAGAGAGAGAGAGAGAGAGAGAGAGAGAGAGAGAGAGAGAGAGAGAGGTCGAAGGTGTTTGCAAAGCAAGATACGAGGCATTTGTGTCAGGTTCATTGGAATGCGGTTCCATCGGGGCTAATAGGCTCCTTTTGTCGAATTCGATGAGTGTCGATTCAACAGCTGCTGTGATATTACGCTCAGAGTCTGGTTTCAAGGATATATTTGCTGTGATAGTGTTGGTTTATGTTTGAGCATACAGAATTATTCAGATTCTTATTCTTTTCACTATTACTATTAGTTGTAGTTGTTGAGATTTTTATTCTCTGTGTAAATTCGTTTCATTCGACTGCCGTGGCATATATTATTTATTACCTCGAGTTTCGAGAAGAAAGTTCATATTAAATCATATTTTCTGTATTATTTCATCAATGTGAAAAAGATCAAGGTATTATTAGAGGATATTTTGACGTCTGCAAATTATGTAGAGACTTATGTTAATACATACGGTATGTAAAACCTCATTGCGATAAAAAGTTTAATGTTATAGAAGTTCACTAAAAAATGTAATAAAAACAAATTCAGAAATAATATAATCGTCTTCCATAGAGAGACAGGCGGTATTCTTAACATGAAGCTTTCAATGCGCATGCAAAGTAATACGTTTTGGATAGGTTTCATAAAACGTAAACTCAAATAATAATTAGAAAATTTAAATAATTTTGAGAAGTATTCAGAATTTCCATCATATTACTGACTCTTAAATTTTCCTAATAAAAACTACATGTATATAATTTTACAAATTTCTATTCATATATAAAGACATGATGAGGGGTTAAAAGCTGTCCTAACATTCAACTAGGGTGTTTTTGAGATGGAGATTGTGCTACGCCTTAACCATCTGTGTCAACGGATGTTTGATCTCTCTTTTTGATCACAAATGATCGAACTCCTTTGAGAGGAATGCCAGCGGTTTAACGAACACATCCATACGGTCGCTTTGAACGTATGATGATGTGGTACAGAGGAAAAAAAAGTATATGTTAGTAATTTGATCAATCTAGAGATCTTGAAACTTGGTGAAACCAAAGTAAAAGAATACTGTGCACAAGAATATGAAGGTCAAAGACCTAATATGTCTGGTATACTAAAAGGGTTAGGGTTATAGTGTCAGAAGGACTAGCAAACGGTGAAAGTCTAGCGTTATTTCGAGGATTTCATAGAAAGCTGAAGTCAAGCACTGGTCAAATTAGTGAATGTAATTGTTATATGGTCCAGGAATGGAAGAGAATGACAGAACAAGAAACTCTTGATAAGAAATTATGAATCCGTAATATGCTGGTTCGGGAGAACATTCAAGGAAATTGATTATGCTTGGAGATTAGAATGCAAGGGTTGGTGGCATAAGAATAAATGTTATTTTCTAATAGTATAGATTAAAGTAAATAAGAAGGAAGGCCAAATAGTGGAAATTCAAGATTTCGATAATACAACACGTATGTTTAACTTAAAAGAGCCAACGTTGAGGAAAATTGCGCCAGTACAGGGTAGTACAAAGTAAATGGAAGAACAAGTATTTAAGGGAGATATTAAAAGTTATGTAATAGCACATCTGATCATTATTTGGTTTGAAAAAAGGTTTCAAATTGAAATAAGTTGGAAAAGGGAGGGTGAAAAAAAAATGGCTGGAAATGTGATCACTGCACTGAATAGGATGGAAGTGCAAAGAGCACATAAGAAGTAAATGGATTAACTTTGGTTTAGGGTTAAAGAAACACGAGGAACGATCAGAGGGAAGCTGTGGAGATTTCATGATGGGGTTATAGAGGTAGCAAAGGGCGTTTGTGGGTACTGGAGCATGGGGAAAGGGAATAGAAATAGTGAATGTTGGGATTAAGTAATAAGGCTATAATGAAGTATATTAGCAAATGTTAAGCTATCAAGTGAATATTATTATTATTATTATTATTATTATTATTATTATTATTATTATTATTATTATTATTATTATTATTATTATTATCTAGCAAATGTTAAGCTATCAAGTGAATATTATTATTATTATTATTATTATTATTATTATTATTATTATTATTATTATTATTATTATTATTATTATTATCATCCAAACTAAAACCCTAGTTGGAAACGCAGGATGAAAGAACCTTAAAGGCTTAAACAGGGAAAGCAGCCCCGTGAAGAAAGGAGATATGGAAATAACAAATAAAGTGTATATGACTATTAATGAATAAAAAAGATGAATTATTCTAAGATCAGTAGCAACATTACGATGGATATGTCATACATAAACAATCAAAAGATACTCATGTCATTTGTTCAACAGAAAAGGATTTCCAATGATTCAACAACTACATTGCGACGATCATTCCACAATCTGGTCACAGCTAGAAATAAAACTTGGAAAATACTGTAGAGTATTGAGCCTTAAGATTTGTTTAATATATTGCAAATCTCTAAGGATATAGCCGCATCAAAAGCGTAATTCTATACATTATACTTTGAAAAACAGAAAGAAAATCACCTTTATATAGCCATGAAATATAAAATACGATGATTTTGATCACATTAATGTTCAATGAACCATAAAGACTTTAGTCCTTTGTAACAATCTATGAACTATCTAAACATTAGGGGCATCTATACTAGAATGAATTATAAATCGCTACAAAGTTGTGTGGATATAAGTAATTGCTGAAGTCATAAAAAACGGCAATATATATAACATGTAATAATTAATATGTATAAGTCGTTCTTCCCTTCAACTTGAAATAATTGTCTTGTTTTTATATACTTTTTAAAATAAAAAACATATCCAAACGTGGGCATCTCTCATTATAAACCCAAACCTAAATCTCTTATATTCGTTCCATTCAAAAACGAACATCATTTAATTAAGCTTTATCCCAACCACCTTTTCCTAGAAGCGCTGCAGACATTTCACGCGGTTCTTTGAGGCCTTTTTATTCTTTCCCGCTAATTTTGTTGTATGAAATCCTTCAAGAAAATCCCCGATTATTATGAAAGTGTCGTATTTAAACAACAAGAGTCAGTAGAAAAAGGACGAACGTGCCTTGAAAATTCTCATCCTTATCATGGGAAAAAATCTTTCCTTTGATGTTCATTTTACTATCGGTTATAATGTAGTGATTAGCAATATCGATCACGCTGTCATTACTCTATCATAATGTAAAACGTTGTGTGCGTAATTCGTTATTTATTTCTTCGTCGAAAATATTGTGATAAAGTATCAATATACTTATAATATTATAATTTTAGAAGTATATTAGATACGTGAATCGTAAGAAACTTACTATAACTACATTAATGATATAAGTAATTTTATTTACTACAAAAAATCGATGTTAATGAGTTGAAGAAAAATATAAGTATAAGAATATGGAAAATTATAAAAAAAAAATTAAAAGGCCCTCCTCACATTGATATTCTATACAGAAATTACAAATGATGATATTGGCCATTTTTTCTACAAATTAATTGAGTAAAAATAAGATAGCCCAGGATTTGAGTATGACCGTTATGACTCTTATCCTTAAATGAAACAGATTGAAAATCATAGGAAAATCGCACCTATACTTTATTTGATCAACTTGTCAGATAAAATTTCGAAATTTTTTACATACGCAGTTTTAATATAACGATTTCCTTTTAGTTATTTTCGATATGACCCTTGTATCTTGAACTGATAATTACCAAAATATCAAGATTTAACAGATTTTAATGTATAATGCAGTTTGTTTCATCAAGGCATCCCATAAAGTGCAAAATCGTATACGTTATTAATGAATATTAGTCTTACCATCTGAGAAGAATTTCTGAAACGACAAAAATTCAACAGCATCGAGTGTCATCATGAGGGAATATTCAGAGAAGTTATTTGTAAATAACAAGAATAAAGAGGATTAAAAAAAATGTGTAACAAACAATTATTTAATTTATTTTCAATAAATGAGGTTTCTTATTAACAGATATTTTCAATAAATGAGGTTCTTATTAACAGATATACCGACATTAATATTTTATCATAAAAAGGGCCAACGCTTCTAACCTGATCGGATGGCTATGAACCACTAAATAACCACATTACGCGTATGTATATATATATATATATATATATATATATATATATATATATATATATATATATATATATATATATATATATATATATATATATATATATATTCATCATCAGCCAGTGCTACCTCGCTGCAGGACATAAATAAATCAAATGAATATATGTTTCTTGGTGTGAACGATTTTGAGAGCTACCCCACCAATAGCTAATTATGACTACAACCAAAATCGTAACATTAGTTCCCTGAAGAACAGAAGGTTAAAGACAATCAAAGGTAATCATAATATACTGTAATATCCTTGCATAAACTTCTTACCTAAATGTTAAAGAAAAACGTTAAAATTTTTTATTTTTAATACCAAAAGTAGTGAGTCTAGGATGGTTATTGTGAATAAGGACAAAATGAAAATGAATAAAAAAGAAAAAAAAAAGAAAAAACAGAAAGCTGAGATTTTGTGTTATGGGTAAACCTTTGCTGAGTTTTCTTATAGGGCGTGTGTATATTCCTGTTTACTTCAAGTGCCCAATCATAGAATGTTTTCTTGCTTTTTTTTTCTGTTCTAAATTCAGTTTTTGTAAAGTTTAATTTCATAGATAAAGCTTTGTTTTGGAAGAGAAATTCAAGTGGAAGGGCACCTTAGTATTTTCAACACATTAATTTGGTCTCATCTGATGGTTTCTCATAATAGAAAATAGAAGGTTGAATAATTATAAAGTTTCATGTACAGTTGTACAAAGGATATCCTGGCACGTCTCATACGGAGGAAGTGCCTTCTGTCACACCATTACTGCGCTGCGAGTTCCTGTGTGTAGCGCATGACCGGCGCCTCTTTCATCTTTCCCCTACACTATCTGTAACTTGCCGGACAGAGATGGTGTGACAGGGTGTAATTCCCCAGATCAAAGTGTCCCAGGAATTCCTGTGTCGAACAATAACTGGTAAGAAAACCAAATGATTTTTTTTTCTTTTTTTTTCTTTTTTTATTTTTTGCCAAAAATTCTCAAAGAAAATGGGGAAAGACCATCATCTCTTTCGCTTCCAAAACCACAATTGTTAACTTTCTGTTCAGGCTGAGCACAACCACTTTTCATCTTTGGTTAAACACTTTAGCTTGAGTTTTTTTTTTCTTCTTTTCTTTTTTTGTTATAGATTAGATATATGAGAGTGGTAGATGCTTGAGTGCAAATGCATACATTTACTTTTCACTTGCATGGCATGAATGAATCCTTAGGTATTTCGTTCTTAATTTTCTATATCCCTGTGTATTCGTATAACTGTTTTTATAGCTTTCAGCTCTGGGAACAGCACTGGCTTATGATGACTAAGCCTAACTATTGATAAAAATTTAGTGATTCAAAATCCTCTTGTCACTCCAGAATTTATTTAAGAACGTGCAAACGACCTTTTTATTTTTACTTAGAAAAAAAAAATAACCTACACCTCTTACAACTTTCTCAGTATCTATCATATATTTTTCGTATGCCCCGTCGCATAAAACATTAAATGTAAGAGTTATGATGTAGAGCGTGTATGAAAAATGCATATTATTCTATGAGAAGTATCTTTACGTAACCACTCCTAAAAATATGAATTTAGAAACCAACTTTGCATCTCCCTCCTGAGTGAAAAGTTCTGAAATTAAGGAACATATACTCATGAAGATAATGTTAAGATAGCAATTTGTTCAACTAATTCGTACCTCTATATATATATATATATATATATATATATATATATATATATATATATATATATATATATATATATATATATATATATATATATATATACATATATAAATACGTGTAAATATATATATATATATATATATATATATATATATATATATATATATATATGTATAAATATATATATAAATATAAATATATATATATATATATATATATATATATATATATATATATATATATATATATATATATATATATATATATATATACATATACATATATGTATATATATATATATATATATATATATATATATATATATATATATATATATATATATATATATTTGGGCTCAAGCCATGACCTCCTGATGGAAGCTTCCTTTCGGTAGCTTCTTTGGGTATATTAACTACAAGGATATTCCCAGAGAATTAAACCACAGGTTATCACAGAATTCTTACTTTTGGGCTCAAGCCATGACCTCCTGATGGAAGCTTCCTTTCGGTAGCTTCTTTGGGTATATTAACTACAAGGATATTCCCAGAGAATTAAACCACAGGTTATCACAGAATTCTTACTTCTGGTGCGAGTATCCTAAAGGTTTCCCTTTAAGACATCGTATATCAACAGGGGACGCATGTATTAACACCCCACATAGCTATCTGCACCCCATATAGAGTTAACACTTCGATATGGAAAGGTGGAGAATAACTGGGGAGCCGTTCCACAGTTACACTCGTCCGTGGCTACTTTTGGTACTCGAAACGTAAACAAACGGGCGCCATTGCTAAATGACGTCCTGTCCGTCCTCATCCTTCTGCTTGTAGCTACCTTGCTTAGACGGATTTCCCCTTGTGCGATTTTCATCGACTTGCATCGCTGTTTTGTCTCTACCTTCAGCCTCGCCTTCTCTTGGAAAGTTGAGTACCAGGTCCCAGTATTGTTTAAATAAGCTCTGGCCGTAAAGTAACTTATACTTTTCGTAATATTTCGTGTTTTGTGGCGGAGCTGTGCTACTACCAGACACACCTTTTTATAGCGTCGCTGTCCTCTTGCATGCCTTATTTAGCTAGTCAGAACAGCTTATTCCGGCCTCTTAACTAATTGATATTGTTAGTTATTTAGTCTTCATAGCTAGGAACTTTATATATCATGTTTTAACGCTCTATTATCCGGTCATCGCTTGACCCCATACTAGATTGTTAGCTTAGCCCCTAGGCTAGATTGCCTAGCACTTGTGTTCATGCATGATATATTCCAGTGATCCTAGGTTAAGTTATGGAGATAGTGGCATTATTCATCATACTGTTATCTGTGATACAAGTGTTTTTCGCCTTCAGGGACCATTTAGGGGACCGGTTTGTTTGCGTACCTTTCTAATCTAACCTAAATGTAGGAACCCCTATATGCTCCCTTCATCCCCTGCCTACGGGCATTCCCTCTGCGTGGCCATGCTTCCCCTTCTATATAGGGGAATCTTGTCCACAATCAGAGTATTTATCGCTTCTCTGTCTACCTTAAGGGAATGATCCCCACTTAAGGTTGCGACCGAGAAAGAGGAACGGCTCTGTCCTTCCTCAGTTGCTTATGGTTAGGTTACTTACCCTTCCATGCAACTTACGATGTGTCTTTCAGCCTACCTAGCATGGGAATTAACACTCCTTATCTAGGCTAGGCCTTTGGGGGGGGGGGGGGGTGGCTAGTTCTGTACTTTTATAGTTTGAGACGGTACTCTTGCACCGTTCTCATTCTGGTTATCTACCCTAGGCTAGGGAGCGTCCTCCCTTTCCTTGGTGGCCGTTCTTGTACAGAGCCTCCCCTAGGGAAGACCCCTCTTCTTCTCCCTCTCCACCTATCCCTTTGGTGTAGGCTAGCCCATACATAGGCTGGCCTATACACATCTGTCCCTAGTCCTACAACTCCTCCCTTGGGTGGAGTGATAGGGCTATCTTGATCTCCTGTTAAGCAGGCCGCTCTGGTACACATACCCTTCATAGCGTTCTATAGGGGTAGCCACTGGCAGCGATTTGTCCAACAGGGGGGTTCCCCCTCTTGAGTGTACTTTAACCCTCCCTTGGGTTACCCTGGCACCCAGCCGGCTGCCGGCCCCCTGCTATTGGATACTAGGAGGATCTACTCCTATCATAGGTACACTCTCTCTGGAGGGATTCCGGAGGGGTATGTGGTCTTACCCCTCCAATCCCTCTTTATCTGTCTCTCTATCTACCCTGGTGCCGGTCCCTTGCCGCCTCTACTGCCGGCGATATCACCCTACCCTTTGGTGACTCTCTCTCATAAGATACCCTCCCTCCTCTAAGTCGTCAGCCTTCCGTGTGCCGGGGGGCTTCCGCCTTCCGTCGGCATACAGCCGATGACCCACCCCTCCCATACCTAGTTTCGGTTGTCCGACCTTCGGGCCGGCCTCCGGCGTGCCGGCATTGATTGCCGGCGGTCTGGGTATACTACCACATACTTCATTATCTTATGAACTGATCACCAAGCCGTCAGCCTTCGGCTGCCGGAGCCGCCGCCTCCCTCCGGCGTTCCGCCGCTGTCCCGGAGGTCGCCAATTTGGTATTATGCTTAGATTCTCAATGTGTCTGCCTTAATGCCTTACACCCTGCTGGAGCGGCCTCCGGCGTGCCCCCGGCCTGCTGGCGCCCTCCGGCGTGCCCCCGGCCTGCCGGCGCCCTCCGGCGTGGCCCCGGCCTGCCGGCGCCCTCCAGAGGCACCAAGGGACTTGCACCCGTTCTTCTACTTGTCGACTACATACTGACAGTCCTACACTGCAGCCAGATGGCTTAGCCACTTCTATGTATAGGTATTGTCTTACCATTCTACTAGTGGCTGTGCTGTCTTCTTGCACATTACAATTTTCCAGCATACTCTGTGTGTCTTAGCACGGTCGGTTGCCGGAACCTAGATCTATACGGGGTCTCCTACTACCCCTTTAACCCAAGGAACTGAGTGATCTCAGTCCTTGATACACCTCGCAGGCAATCTCTGCTAGAACTTAGCTTCTACCCACCACGGTAATCCATGCAGATTTCCGTTTTGTGTCCCTCAGTCACAAATTAAATTGCCTATTGATAAGGTTACGGTAACCGACTGGGCGGGATTCACAAGTATGTGTCTATCTACTTCCTTTCCCGTTCCCTTTCTCAAACATTACAATATTCATGAATTATTTAATGTTAGGTGAAATTTTGACTACTTAAAATTTAACCTTAGAGTAATGTAAGTCATTCTTATGCCTTTCATATACTCATGATCTCTTTCTTTTACAGGAGGAGTATATGAAGTGTGAACACAACTTCTGTGGAGTGAAACGCCCGGACTTCTACGGGCACAAGGCGTGTCGGACTCACGCCCCCTGCGCCGGCAAGAAAGGCGACCTGAAATTCTGGGACCCGCAGCACTGCACAGTCTGCAAGAGTCGTCTGGTCGAAGCGTTCGACGATCCTCCTTCAGCGGAGGTAAGGGACAACGCTCGGGAGAAGCTACGCAAGTGGGTGCGTGGCTTCCAGAAGAACGCCACCGGACCGTATCTCGCTACCGAAGATTTGAGGGCCTTGCTATTCCCGAAGGCATCAAAAGACTCAGTGGTCCCTGGTGATCAGATTCCTACCGTCCAGATAGTGGTGGAACCTGATGTTGTCATGGCCCAGTCCATGCATGAGTGCCGTCTAGATTCCGACAACGTGGAACGTATGTCGGAAGTGTCGGAAACTACGGAGAGGATCCTCATGGGCGAGGAGCTCAACTATGAGGAAGATCAGGTTGAATACCCTGATTCGGAGCAAGAGGTCGCTCTCACTTCTACCCCTGCACCAACTCCTACACCGACCGAGGAATCCCTTCCTTCTACGTCCGCCACCCCGGACCCTATCCCATCAGGCACTCAGGAGATCTTCAAGATGCTTGAAGCTCTCATGGATAAGAAACTTCGCGAGACCCATGAGCTATTCAGGTCTAACCTCGGAAGTTCTAAGCAACTGAAAAGGATTTCGGTTAAGGACCTCCCTGCCTGCTCGGATACTAACCCATGGAGGTATGCCGAGCACATGCCGATCACCACGGGCAAGATCTTCATCAGTGAGAAGGTCGGCTCGATTGCGTTGGAAGAAGTAGAGTTCTTCCCGAACTTTGAGGCTTATCCGGACTGTTACGTACGATTCAGGTCCGAACCCGCCTCTAAAGAAGAGACCGAACCGAAGGAGGTAATTGTGTTCGATCTCTCGAAGGCCCAGGCTATGCTAAACAACACGGTGAAGAGTAGGGGCTTCACCAATTCCAAGATGCCGGCGCTTAGTAAAAAGTACCCAACCTTCGTCGCACCGGACAATGCGACCTTCCCCTTTTTCGAAAAGGCCTTCACTGCGGTACTGAAAGCAGTGGAAGAAGGGAAACCTTGCCCTGTACTGGAGGAGTGCAGGCCCTTCTCCCTGACTACTCCCCCTGATGATAGACACTGGAAAGACGTCCAGTCGACATTCACAGTGGGGAAGCTAGAGCCTGACGTTGCTGGTCGTCAGTTTAATGAGGACCTCCCAAAACTCAACGATCACCTCCTTCGTAGGGAACATGATACGAAGGAAAGGCTTGCCGCATCAATGTCCCTCCAGGTACAGCTTAAAGTCATGGCCGGTGACACTAGGGTTCCAGACTTCTACATGGTCCTTGCCAAAACGCATTTGGCAACGGTCATGAAGGACCTGTACAGCTTCACTAGGGCTCGCAAGGCCTGTCGTGAATTCGTGTTCTCGAGCTCTACAGTGAGACACGAACCCCGGAGGCTGATTTCCTCCAACATCTGGGGTAAACACCTCTTTCCCTCCTACATAGTGAAAGAGATCGCCGACAAAGCCGCCATGGAGAACAGGAACCTTCTCCATAAGTGGGGCATGTCGAAGAAAAGGAAATCATCTCAGGACGACGGCCCTCAACCTAAGAGGAAACCTCAGAAACCAAAACTCCAGCAACGTCAACAGAGACGGCAGTTTCCGGGTTCTGCTACTCCCCAAGTGGCAGCTCAGCCACAACAGACCTTTCAGCTGGTCACCCAACCGATGGTCTCTCAGTCACTGGTCTTCACCCCTGCATTTGAGCAGCAAACCACTACCTTTCGTCCCAAAGGTAGAGGCTCAAGCAGAGGTTCAGGCAGAGATGTGTCTCGCCATCCCTCCAGAGGCAGAGGAGGAAGGGGAGCTAGCGGCCGAGGTAGCAAACCCTCGGGAAGCCAGAAGCAATGAAGTGCTTCCGGTGGGAGGAAGACTCCGCCAATTCCAGGATCGTTGGACCTTCGATCCCTGGGCACACAGCATCGTCAAGAAGAGACTAGGCTGGAGCTGGACTCAACCACCCCCAGCCTTCCAGCAATTCTTCCAACAGTCAACCCCCCTCCTGGAAGAATATGTCCTAGAACTCTTGAACAATAAGGTGATAAGGAGGGTAAAGTCAACCAGGTTCCAAGGGAGACTATTTTGCGTCCCCAAGAAAGACTCCGACAAACTCAGAGTCATTCTAGACTTATCCCCCCTCAACAAGTTCATCGCGAACAACAAGTTCAAGATGCTGACTCTTCAACAAATACGGACCCTCCTGCCTCAAGGGTCCTACACAGTCTCTAGAGACCTGGCGGATGCCTACTGGCACGTTCCAATGAACCATCACGCTTCCTCCTACCTAGGATTTCGACTCCAAAGGAAAAGTTACGCCTTCAGGGCCATGCCCTTCGGGCTCAACGTGGCCCCATGGATCTTTACCAAGCTGGCAGACGCCATCGTTCAACAGCTCCGCCTTCGCGGCATCCAGGTGATGGTCTACCTAGAAGACTGGCTGGTCTGGGCGACATCGCCCGAAGATTGTGTACGATCCTGCAACAAATTCACCCAGTTCCTAGAACACCTGGGATTCAAGATAAACACCAAGAAATCTCGCCTCTCTCCAGCTCAGAAGTTCCAATGGTTAGGAATCCATTGGGATCTTCACTCACACCGCCCTTCCATCCCACAGAAGAAAAGGAAGGAAATAGCAGGGTCTGTCAAAAAACTGCTGAAATCCAAACGGATCTCAAGACGACAGCAGGAACAAGTTCTAGGCTCTCTACAGTTCGCCTCTGTGACAAACCCAGTGCTTTGCACACAGCTAAAGGATGCCGCAGGAGTCTGGAGACGTTCTGCATCCATCGCTCGAAGAGACCTCAAGAGACGGCTCCCAAACAGACTTCGGTTACTCCTAAAGCCGTGGTCGGAAGCAAAGGCCCTGAAAAGGTCCATTCCTCTTCAACACTCACCTCCATCACTCAACATCCACACGGACGCTTCGCTGGAGGGTTGGGGAGGTCACTCCCACCAACGACAGGTTCAAGGGACATGGTCTCCCCTATTCAAGACGTTTCACATCAACATTTTGGAGGCCATGGCGGTCCTTCTCACTCTGAAGAAACTCTCTCCGCCTCCCTCGATCCACATCCGTCTGACTCTGGACAACTCGGTGGTAGTCAGATGTCTCAATCGTCAGGGCTCGAGATCGCCCCAGATAAATCAGGTACTTCTTTCGATCTTCTGTCTGGCAGAAAAGAAGAAATGGCACCTGTCTGCAGTTCACCTACAAGGATTCCGCAATGTGACGGCGGCCGCTCTATCACGGACAAACCCAATAGAGTCGGAATGGTCTCTAGACACAAGATCCTTCTCCTTCATCTCTCGCCAAGTCCCGGAACTTCAGATCGATCTCTTCGCAACGAGCGACAACAATCAACTTCCTCGTTATGTGGCCCCGTACGAGGACCCCAAGGCAGAAGCAGTGGACGCCATGTCACTGGATTGGAACAGATGGTCCAGGATATACCTGTTCCCTCCCACCAACCTTCTGCTGAAAGTCCTCTCCAAACTGAGAACCTTCAAAGGGACAGCGGCCCTAGTGGCTCCCAAGTGGCCCCGGAGCAATTGGTACCCCCTGGTCCTGGAGCTGCAGCCCAAGCTGATCCCCCTCCCGGGCCCAGTTCTCTCTCAGCAAATACAGAAGTCGACTGTCTTCGCTTCATCACTGAAAGTCAGGGACCTTCATCTCATGATTTTCTCTCCCTAGCCGCGAAGAAAAGGTTTAGGATCTTGAAGAAAAGTCTAGACTTCCTCGAGGAATACAAGACCGAATCCACACGACGGCAATACGAATCATCCTGGAGAAAGTGGGTCTCGTTCGTCAAAGCAAAAAACCCTACGGAAATCACCATTGATTTTTGCATGTCCTTCTTCATTCACCTTCATGGACAAGGCTTAGCAGCCAACACAATTTCTACCTGCAAATCGGCTTTGACTAGACCACTACTGTACGCCTTCCAAATTGATCTGTCCAGCGATATCTTCAATAAACTACCAAAGGCATGCGCTACACTACGCCCAGCACCTCCGCCAAAACCTATCTCCTGGTCCCTGGACAAGGTGCTCTATTTTGCCTCTAACTTGGACAACGATTCGTGCCCTCTCAAGGATCTGACTCAAAAAGTTATATTCCTTTTTGCTCTCGCCTCGGGAGCCCGAGTCAGCGAAATAGTGGCATTATCAAGAGACGAGGGTCATATCCTGTTCACAGATACAGGAGAACTTACCCTCTTCCCTGATCCGACGTTTCTTGCAAAAAACGAATTACCCACCAAGAGATGGGGCCCTTGGAGAATCTGCCCCCTGAAGGAAGATGTCTCTCTATGTCCAGTAGAGAGTCTTAAGGTCTATCTTTGAAGAACTTCGGACTTTGGTGGAGGCCAACTCTTCAAAGGAGAAACATCGGGTAGCGACCTGTCACTGAAACAACTAAGAGCGAAAATCACCTACTTCATTCGCAGAGCGGATCCTGACAGTAAACCCGCAGGTCACGATCCTAGAAAAGTCGCATCTTCTCTGAATTTCTTCCAGAGTATGGATTTTGAAAGCCTCAAGAGCTTCACAGGATGGAAATCTTCGCGCGTTTTCTTCAAGCACTACGCGAAGCAAGTGCATGAAGTCAAACATTTTGTGGTAGCCGCAGGTAGTGTTATGAAACCTGCCGTTTAACTCTGCATAGAACACCGAGTTACTTGGGACTTTAACTCTACGGTAGCCTGTGTTGACCCTAGTTTGATACATAGTGATTTCATGGACACTTAGTGTTTCTAATAGACTGTTCTTTCCAAGGTGAAATGTCATAGACTTCACATGAGTGCCACATGCCTAAGGGCATGATGTGTTTTTCCTTTGTTAAAGACTGACGTTCCTCTGGAACTTGCGCTTTCTAAATTTTGAAATTTCTTTCAGATTCAAGATTGAAGTCTTCTAATTTCTATGTACATTATTTATTATTGTAAATTAACTTTACATCCCTTATTGCATTTATTACTACTATAACCTGCAATTTATGAAATAAAATGTCTATTTTATTACTTGTGCGTCTCTCTTCGCTCTTATTTACACTATGAAATACATGAATGTCATAGTTTCATTTACCGATTTTCTTTGAAATGAGAAGAATAATATGTTTTGTCTGTATTATATACTCACCTATGCTGCGTAATATTCCTAATTGAATACTTACCTTCGCCATACCTTCGAGACCAGATTGTTCTCTAACCATGGGATATAGTGATTAACTATCACTCATCTACTCTTGAGAATGTTCCTACACGAATATTGACCATTCTGTCTTGTCTCCGAGTCCTTCACGAACTCTCCGCAAGGTGAGTAGCCCTTCGATGACCACTTTGAATTTTGGTATAACCCGCTTGGACTTTTCTGCCAGGGGGGGCAGGAAGCTGGATCCCCACGGAACCTCTAACAAGGTCACATTACATACCTCTATTCAAAGCCCTTGGCACTTACTCTAATAAGGGGGAATTTTCCACGATACATTAATTCTCTGGTACTCTTCCATCAGGACGTCATGGCTTGAGCCCAAAAAACGGATTTTGAGCGAAGCGAAAAACCTATTTTTGGGTGAGATAGCCATGACGTACTGATGGACCCACCCTTTTATTCTAGTCCAGCCTTTCAGGCCCTGCCCTGTCCGGCTTTATCATGGAGATTAGCAAGGAGCTGGCATCAGGATGAGGACGGACGTGACGTCATTTAGCAATGGCGCCCGTTTGTTTACGTTTCGAGTACCAAAAGTAGCCACGGACGAGTGTAACTGTGGAACGGCTCCCCAGTTATTCTCCACCTTTCCATATCGAAGTGTTAACTCTATATGGGGTGCAGATAGCTATGTGGGGTGTTAATACATGCGTCCCCTGTTGATATACGATGTCTTAAAGGGAAACCTTTAGGATACTCGCACCATAAGTAAGAATTCTGTGATAACCTGTGGTTTAATTCTCTGGGAATATCCTTGTAGTTAATATACCCAAGGAAGCTACCGAAAGGAACCTTCCATCAGGACGTCATGGATATCTCACTCAAAAATAGATTTTTTGCTTCGCTCAAAATCTGTTATATATATATATATATATATATATATATATATATATATATATATATATATATATATATACATATATATATATATATATATATATATATATATATATATATATATATATATATATATATATATATATATATATATATATATATATATATATTAGGGCCCACATTCTGAAATATTTAAACAAAATTTTAGTTAAGAAAAAATCTAATGTCCAGCGTCTTTGAATACCAATACATTTCTAATTTAGGGCGAATGATTGTGATAAACTGAACTCACCTGTATGGAAAGAATAATGGCCGGAATCAGGGAAGGGAAAAACAGGATAAATATGTGCAGTATGTGAATACATAAGTTATTGCCACCTCTTAGCAAAATAGCCATTTAAATGCTTGGCGACCAAGGTGCCACCCGTGTATCATACAATCATTGGTTAAATTAGTTCCAAATTAAGCATAATGGGTCATTGGAGGAAGTAACAATTCAGCCAATTAGACCAACCTTAGTATTGGTTCAACGCGGGATAGGCAAAGCCTTGGCCCTCCTATTAATGAAGCAGCCTTTGACAGAGAGAGAGAGAGAGAGAGAGAGAGAGAGAGAGAGAGAGGGTGTCGAAGGTGTTTGCAAAGCAAGATACGAGGCATTTGTGTCAGGTTCATTGGAATGCGGTTCCATCGGGGCTAATAGGCTCCTTTTGTCGAATTCGATGAGTGTCGATTCAACAGCTGCTGTGATATTACGCTCAGAGTCTGGTTTCAAGGATATATTTGCTGTGATAGTGTTGGTTTATGTTTGAGCATACAGAATTATTCAGATTTTTATTCTTTTCACTATTACTATAAGTTGTAGTTTTTGAGATTTTTATTCTCTGTGTAAATTCGTTTCATTCGACTGCCGTGGCATATATTATTTATTACCTCGAGTTTCGAGAAGAAAGTTCATATTAAATCATATTTTCTGTATTATTTCATCAATGTGAAAAAGATCAAGGTATTATTTGAGGATATTTTGACGTCTGCAAATTATGTAGAGACTTATGTTAATACATACGGTATGTAAAACCTCATTGCGATAAAAAGTTTAATGTTATAGAAGTTTACTAAAAAATGTAATAAAAACAAATTCAGAAATAATATAATCGTCTTCCATAGAGAGACAGGCGGTATTCTTAACATGAAGCTTTCAATACGCATGCAAAGTAATACGTTTTGGATAGGTTTCATAAAACGTAAACTCAAATAATAATTAGAAAATTTAAATAATTTTGAGAAGTATTCAGAATTTCCATCATATTACTGACTCTTAAATTTTCCTAATAAAAACTACATGTATATAATTTTACAAATTTCTATTCATATATAAAGACATGATGAGGGGTTAAAAGCTGTCCTAACATTCAACTAGGGTGTTTTTGAGATGGAGATTGTGCTACGGAGAACAGGAACCTTCTCCATAAGTGGGGCATGTCGAAGAAAAGGAAATCCTCTCAGGACGACGGCCCTCAACCTATGAGGAAACCTCAGAAACCAAAACTCCAGCAACGTCAACAGAGACGGCAGTTTCCGGGTTCCGCTACTCCCCAAGTGGCAGCTCAGCCACAACAGACCTTTCAGCTTGTCACCCAACCGGTGGTCTCTCAGTCACTGGTCTTCACCCCTGCATTTGAGCAGCAAACCACTACCTTTCGTCCCAAAGGTAGAGGCTCAAGCAGAGGTTCAGGCAGAGATGTGTCTCGCCGTCCCTCCAGAGGCAGAGGAGGAAGGGGAGCTAGCGGCCGTGGTAGCAAACCCTCGGGAAGCCAGAAGCAATGAAGTGCTTCCGGTGGGAGGAAGACTCCGCCAATTCCAGGATCGGTGGACCTTCGATCCCTGGTCACACAGCATCGTCAAGAAGGGACTAGGCTGGAGCTGGACTCAACCACCCCCAGCCTTCCAGCAATTCTTCCAACAGTCAACCCCCCCTCCTGGAAGAATATGTCCTAGAACTCTTGAACAATAAGGTGATAGGGAGGGTAAAGTCAACCAGGTTCCAAGGAAGACTCCGACAAACTCAGAGTCATTCTAGAATTATCCCCCCTCAACAAGTTCATCGCGAACAAGTTCAAGATGCTGACTCTTCAACAAATATGGACCCTCCTGCTTCAAGGGTCCTACACGGTCTCTATAGACCTGGTGGATGCCTACTGGCACGTTCCAATGAACCATCACGCTTCCTCCTACCTAGGATTTGGACTCCTAAGGAAAAGTTACGCCTTCAGGGCCATGCCCTTCGGGCTCAACGTGGCCCCACGGATCCTTACCAAGCTGGCAGACGCCATCGTTCAACAGCTCCGCCTTCGCGGCGTCCAGGTGACGGCCTACCTAGACGACTGGCTGGTCTGGGCGACATCGCCCGAAGATTGTGTACGATCCTGCAACAAATTCACCCAGTTCCTAGAACACCTGGGATTCAAGATAAACACCAAGAAATCTCACCTCCCTCCAGCTCAGAAGTTCCAATGGTTAGGAATCCATTGGGATCTTCAGTCACACCGCCCCTCCATCCCACAGAAGAAAAGGAAGGAAATAGCAGGGTCTGTCAAAAAACTGCTGAAATCCAAACGGATCTCAAGACGACAGCAGGAACAAGTTCTAGGCTCTCTACAGTTCGCCTCTGTGACAAGCTCAGTGCTTCGCGCACAGCTAAAGGATGCTGCGGGAGTCTGGAGACGTTCTGCATCCATCGCTCGAAGAGACCTCAAGAGACGGCTCCCAAACAGACTTCGGTTACTCTTAAAGCCGTGGTCGGAAGCAAAGGCCCTGAAAAGGTCCATTCCTTTTCAACACTCACCTCCATCACTCAACATCCACACGGACGCTTCGCTGGAGGGTTGGGGAGGTCACTCCCACCAACGACAGGTTCAAGGGACATGGTCTCCCCTATTCAAGACGTTTCACATCAACATTTTGGAGGCCATGGCGGTCCTTCTCACTCTGAAGAAACTCTCTCCGCCTCCCTCGATCCACATCCGTCTGACTCTGGACAACTCGGTGGTAGTCAGATGTCTCAATCGTCAGGGCTCGAGATTGCCCCAGATAAATCAGGTACTTCTTCCGATCTTCGTCTGGCAGAAAAGAAGAAATGGCACCTGTCTGCAGTTCACCTACAAGGATTCCGCAATGTGACGGCGGCCGCTCTATCACGGACAAACCCAATAGAGTCGGAATGGTCTCTAGACACAAGATCTTTCTCCTTCATCTCTCGCCAAGTCCCGGAACTTCAGATCGATCTCTTCGCAACGAGCGACAACAATCAACTTCCTCGTTATGTGGCCCCGTACGATGACCCCAAGGCAGAAGCAGTGGACGCCATGTCACTGGATTGGAACAGATGGTCCAGGATATACCTGTTCCCTCCCACCAACCTTCTGCTGAAAGTCCTCTCCAAACTGAGAACCTTCAAAGGGACAGCGGCCCTAGTGGCTCCCAAGTGGCCCCGGAGCAATTGGTACCCCCTGGTCCTGGAGCTGCAGCCCAAGCTGATCCCCCTCCCGGGCCCAGTTCTCTCTCAGCAAGTACAGAAGTCGACTGTCTTCGCTTCATCACTGAAAGTCAGGGACCTTCATCTCATGATTTTCTCTCCCTAGCCGCGAAGAAAAGGTTTAGGATCTCGAAGAAAAGTCTAGACTTCCTCGAGGAATATAAGACCGAATCCACACGACGGCAATACGAATCATCCTGGAGAAAGTGGGTCTCGTTCGTCAAAGCAAAAAACCCTACGGAAATCACCATTGATTTTTGCAAGTCCTTCTTCATTCACCTTCATGGACAAGGCTTAGCAGCCAACACGATTTCTACCTGCAAATCGGCTTTGACTAGACCACTACTGTACGCCTTCCAAATTGATCTGTCCAGCGATATCTTCAATAAACTACCAAAGGCATGCGCTACACTACGCCCAGCACCTCCGCCAAAACCTATCTCCTGGTCCCTGGACAAGGTGCTCTATTTTGCCTCTAACTTGGACAACGATTCGTGCCCTCTCAAGGATCTGACTCAAAAAGTTATATTCCTTTTTGCTCTCGCCTCGGGAGCCCGAGTCAGCGAAATAGTGGCATTATCAAGAGACGAGGGTCATATCCTGTTCACAGATACAGGAGAACTTACCCTCTTCCCTGATCCGACGTTTCTCACAAAAAACGAATTACCCACTAAGAGATGGGGCCCCTTGAGAATCTGCCCCCTGAAGGAAGATGTCTCTCTATGTCCAGTAGAGAGTCTCAAGGTCTATCTTTGAAGAACTTCGGACTTTGGTGGAGGCCAACTCTTCAAAGGAGAAACATCGGGTAGCGACCTGTCACTGAAACAACTAAGAGCGAAAATCACCTACTTCATTCGCAGAGCAGATCCTGACAGTACACCCGCAGGACACGATCCTAAAAAAGTCGCATGTTCTCTGAATTTCTTCTAGAGTATGGATTTTGAAAGCCTCAAGAGCTTCACAGGATGGAAATCTTCGCGCGTTTTCTTCAAGCACTACACGAAGAAAGTGCATGAAGTCAAACATTTCGTGGTAGCCGCAGGTAGTGTTATGAAACCTGCCGTTTAACTCTGCATAGAACACCGAGTTACTTGGGACTTTAACTCTACAGTTGCCTGTTTTGACCCTAGTATGATACATAGTGATTTCATGGACACTTAGTGTTTCTAATAGACTGTTCTTTCCAAGGTGAAATGTCATAGACTTCACATGAGTGCCACATGCCTAAGGGCATGATGTGTTTTTCCTTTGTTAAAGACTGACGTTCCTCTGGAACTTGTGCTTTCTAATTTTTGAAATTTCTTTCAGATTCAAGATTGAAGTCTTCTAATTTCTATGTACATTATTTATTATTGTAAATTAACTTTACATTCCTTATTGCATTTATTACTACTATAACCTGCAATTTATGAAATAAAATGTCTATTTTATTACTTGTGCGTCTCTCTTCGCTCCTATTTACACTATGAAATACATGAATGTCATAGTTTCATTTACCCCTTTTCTTTGAAATGAGAAGAATAATATGTTTTGTCTGTATTATATACTCACCTATGCTGCGTAATATTCCTAATTGAATACTTACCTTCACCATACCTTCGAGACCAGATTGTTCTCTAACCATGGGATATAGTGATTAACTATCACTCATCTACTCTTGAGAATGTTCCTACACGAATATTAACCATTCTGTCTTGTCTCTGAGTCCTTCACGAACTCTCCGCAGGGTGAGTAGCCCTTCGATGACCACTTTGAATTTTGGTATAACCCGCTGGGACTTTTCTGCCAGGGGGGGCAGGAAGCTGGATCCCCACGGAACCTCTAACGAGGTCGCATTACATACCTCTATTCAAAGCCCTTGGCACTTACTCTAATAAGGGGGAATTTTCCAAGATACATTGATTCTCTGGTACTCTTCCATCAGGACGTCATGGCTTGAGCCCAAAAAACGGATTTTGAGCGAAGCGAAAAGCCTATTTTTGGGTGAGATAGCCATGACGTCCTAATGGACCCTCCCTTCTATTCTAGTCCAGCCTTTCAGGCCCCGCCCTGTCCTGCTTTATCATGGAGATTAGCAAGGAGCTGGCATCAGGATGAGGACGGACGTGACGTCATTTAGCAATGGCGCCCGTTTGTTTACGTTTCAAGTACCAAAAGTAGCCACGGACGAGTGTAACTGTGGAACGGCTCCCCAGTTATTCTCCACCTTTCCATATCGAAGTTTTAACTCTATATGGGGTGCAGATAGCTATGTGGGGTGTTAATACATGCGTCCCCTGTTGATATACGATGTCTTAAAGGGAAACCTTTAGGATACTCGCACCAGAAGTAAGAATTCTGTGATAACCTGTGGTTTAATTCTCTGGGAATATCCTTGTAGTTAATATACCCAAGGAAGCTACCGAAAGGAACCTTCCATCAGGACGTCATGGCTATCTCACCCAAAAATAGATTTTTCGCTTCGCTCAAAATCTGTTATATATATATATATATATATATATATATATATATATATATATATATATATATATATATATATATATATATATATATATATATATATATATATATATATATATATATATATATATATATATTAGGGCCCACATTCTGAAATATTTAAACAAAATTTTAGATAAGAAAAAATATAATGTCCAGCGTCTTTGAATACCAATACATTTCTAATTTAGGGCGAATGATTGTGATAAACTGAACTCACCTGTATGGAAAGAATAATGGCCGGAATCAGGGAAGGGAAAAACAGGATAAATATGTGCAGTATGTGAATACATAAGTTATTGCCACCTCTTAGCAAAATAGCCATTTAAATGCTTGGCTACCAAGGTGCCAACCGTGTATCATACAATCATTGGTGAAATTAGTTCCAAATTAAGCATAATGGGTCATTGGAGGAAGTAACAAGTCAGCCAATTAGACCAACCTTAGTATTGGTTCAACGCGTGACAGGCAAAGCCTTGGCCCTCCTATTAATGAAGCAGCCTTTGACAGAGAGAGAGAGAGGGGAGAGAGGGGGGGTCGAAGGTGTTTGCAAAGCAAGATACGAGGCATTTGTGTCAGGTTCATTGGAATGCGGTTCCATCGGGGCTAATAGGCTCCTTTTGTCGAATTCGATGAGTGTCGATTCAACAGCTGCTGTGATATTACGCTCAGAGTCTGGTTTCAAGGATATATTTGCTGTGATAGTGTTGGTTTATGTTTGAGCATACAAAATTATTCAGATTCTTATTCTTTTCACTATTACTATAAGTTGTAGTTTTTGAGATTTTTATTCTCTGTGTAAATTCGTTTAATTCGACTGCCGTGGTATATATTATTTATTACCTCGAGTTTCGAGAAGAAAGTTCATATTAAATCATATTTTCTGTATCATTTCATCAATGTGAAAAAGATCAAGGTATTATTAGAGGATATTTTGACGTCTGCAAATTATGTAGAGACTTATGTTAATACATACGGTATGTAAAACCTCATTGCGATAAAAAGTTTAATGTTATAGAAGTTTACTAAAAAATGTAATAAAACAAATTCAGAAATAATATAATCGTCTTCCATAGAGAGACAGGCGGTATTCTTAACATGAAGCTTTCAATTCGCATGCAAAGTAATACGTTTTGGATAGGTTTCATAAAACGTAAACTCAAATAATAATTAGAAAATTTAAATAATTTTGAGAAGTATTCAGAATTTCCATCATATTACTGACTCTTAAATTTTCCTAATAAAAACTACATGTATATGATTTTACAAATTTCTATTCATATATAAAGACATGATGAGGGGTTAAAAGCTGTCCTAACATTCAACTAGGGTGTTTTTGAGATGTAGATTGTGCTACGGAGAACAGGAACCTTCTCCATAAGTGGGGCATGTC
Organism: Palaemon carinicauda; assembly: GCF_036898095.1. Lineage (NCBI taxonomy): Eukaryota > Metazoa > Arthropoda > Malacostraca > Decapoda > Palaemonidae > Palaemon > Palaemon carinicauda. The sequence continues at coordinate 153,053,931 of NC_090728.1, forward strand.
GAAGAAAAGGAAATCCTCTCAGGACGACGGCCCTCAACCTAAGAGAAAACCTCAGAAACCAAAACTCCAGCAACGTCAACAGAGACGGCAGTTTCCGGGTTCCGCTACTCCCCAAGTGGCAGCTCAGCCACAACAGACCTTTCTGCTGGTCACCCAACCGATGGTCTCTCAGTCACTGGTCTTCACCCCTGCATTTGAGCAGCAAACCACTACCTTTCGTCCCAAAGGTAGACGCTCAAGCAGAGGTTCAGGCAGAGATGTGTCTCGCCGTCCCTCCAGAGGCAGAGGAGGAAGGGGAGCTAGCGGCCGAGGTAGCAAACCCTCGGGAAGTCAGAAGCAATGAAGTGCTTCCGGTGGGAGGAAGACTCCGCCAATTCCAGGATCGTTGGACCTTCGATCCCTGGGCACACAGCATCGTTAAGAAGGGACTAAGCTGGAGCTGGACTCAACCACCCCCAGCCTTCCAGCAATTCTTCCAACAGTCAACCCCCCTCCTGTAAGAATACGTCCTAGAACTCTGGAACAATAAGGTGATAAGGAGGGTAAAGTCAACCAGGTTCCAAGGGAGACTATTTTGCGTCCCCAAGAAAGACTCCGACAAACTCAGAGTCATTCTAGACTTATCCCCCCTCAACAAGTTCATCGCGAACAAGTTCAAGATGCTGACTCTTCAACAAATACGGACCCTCCTGCCTCAAGGGTCCTAAACGGTCTCTATAGACCTGGCGGATAACTACTGGCACGTTCCAATGAACCATCACGTTTCCTCCTACCTAGGATTTCGACTCCAAAGGAAAAGTTACGCCTTCAGGGCCATGCCCTTCGGGCTCAACGTGGCCCCACGGATCTTTACCAAGCTGGCAGACGCCATCGTTCAACAGCTCCGCCTTCGCGGCGTCCAGGTGATGGCCTACCTAGACGACTGGCTGGTCTGGGCGACATCACCCGAAGATTGTGTACGATCCTGCAACAAAGTCACCCAGTTCCTAGAACACCTGGGATTCAAGATAAACACCAAGAAATCTTGCCTCTCTCCAGCTCAGAAGTTCCAATGGTTAGGAATCCATTGGGATCTTCAGTCACACCGCCCCTCCATCCCACAGAAGAAAAGGAAGGAAATAGCAGGGTCTGTCAAAAAACTGCTGAAATCCAAACGGATCTCAAGACGACAGCAGGAACAAGTTCTAGGCTCTCTACAGTTCGCCTCTGTGACAAACCCAGTGCTTTGCGCACAGCTAAAGGATGCCGCGGGAGTCTGGAGACGTTCTGCATCCATCGCTCGAAGAGACCTCAAGAGACGGCTCCCAAACAGACTTCGGTTACTCTTAAAGCCGTGGTCGGAAGCAAAGGCCCTGAAAAGGTCCATTCCTCTTCAACACTCACCTCCATCACTCAACATCCACACGGACGCTTCGCTGGAGGGTTGGGGAGGTCACTCCCACCAATGACAGGTTCAAGGGACATGGTCTCCCCTATTCAAGACATTTCACATCAACATTTTGGAGGCCATGGCGGTCCTTCTCACTCTGAAGAAACTCTCTCCGCCTCCCTCGATCCACATCCGTCTGACTCTGGACAACTCGGTGGTAGTCAGATGTCTCAATCATCAGGGCTCGAGATCGCCCCAGATAAATCAGGTACTTCTTCCGATCTTCCGTCTGGCAGAAAAGAAGAAATGGCACCTGTCTGCAGTTCACCTACAAGGATTCCGCAATGTGACGGCGGCCGCTCTATCACGGACAAACCCAATAGAGTCGGAATGGTCTCTAGACACAAGATCCTTCTCCTTCATCTCTCGCCAAGTCCCGGAACTTCAGATCGATCTCTTCGCAACGAGCGACAACAATCAACTTCTTCGTTATGTGGCCCCGTACGAGGACCCCAAGGCAGAAGCAGTGGACGCCATGTCACTGGATTGGAACAGATGGTCCAGGATATACCTGTTCCCTCCCACCAACCTTCTGCTGAAAGTCCTCTCCAAACTGAGAACCTTCAAAGGGACAGCGGCCCTAGTGGCTCCCAAGTGGCCCCGGAGCAATTGGTACCCCCTGGTCCTGGAGCTGCAGCCCAAGCTGATCCCCCTCCCTGGCCCAGTTCTCTCTCAGCAAGTACAGAAGTCGACTGTCTTCGCTTCATCACTGAAAGTCAGGGACCTTCATCTCATGATTTTCTCTCCCTAGCCGCGAAGAAAAGGTTTAGGATCTCGAAAAAAAGTCAAGACTTCCTCGAGGAATACAAGACCGAATCCACACGACGGCAATACGAATCATCCTGGAGAAAGTGGGTCTCGTTCGTCAAAGCAAAAAACCCTACGGAAATCACCATTGATTTTTGCATGTCCTTCTTCATTCACCTTCATGGACAAGGCTTAGCAGCCAACACGATTTCTACCTGCAAATCAGCTTTGACTAGACCACTATTGTACGCCTTCCAAATTGATCTGTCTAGCGATATCTTCAATAAACTACCAAAGGCATGCGCTACACTACGCCCAGCACCTCCGCCAAAACCTATCTCCTGGTCCCTGGACAAGGTGCTCTATTTTGCCTCTAACTTGGACAACGATTCGTGCCCTCTCAAGGATCTGACTCAAAAAGTTATATTCCTTTTTGCTCTCGCCTCGGGAGCCCGAGTCAGCGAAATAGTGGCATTATCAAGAGACGAGGGTCATATCCTGTTCACAGATACAGGAGAACTTACCCTCTTCCCTGATCCGACGTTTCTCGCAAAAAACGAATTACCCACCAAGAGATGGGGTCCCTGGAGAATCTGCCCCCTGAAGGAAGATGTCTCTCTATGTCCAGTAGAGAGTCTTAAGGTCTATCTTTGAAGAACTTCGGACTTTGGTGGAGGCCAACTCTTCAAAGGAGAAACATCGGGTAGCGACCTGTCACTGAAACAACTAAGAGCGAAAATCACCTACTTCATTCGCAGAGCGGATCCTGACAGTACACCCGCAGGTCACGATCCTAGAAAAGTCGCATGTTCTCTGAATTTCTTCCAGAGTATGGATTTTGAAAGCCTCAAGAGCTTCACAGGATGGAAATCTTCGCGCGTTTTCTTCAAGCACTACGCGAAGCAAGTGCATGAAGTCAAACATTTTGTGGTAGCCGCAGGTAGTGTTATGAAACCTGCCGTTTAACTCTGCATAGAACACCGAGTTACTTGGGACTTTAACTCTACAGTTGCCTGTGTTGACCCTAGTTTGATACATAGTGATTTCATGGACACTTAGTGTTTCTAATAGACTGTTCTTTCCAAGGTGAAATGTCATAGACTTCACATGAGTGCCACATGCCTAAGGGCATGATGTGTTTTTCCTTTGTTAAAGACTGACGTTCCTCTGGAACTTGTGCTCTCTAAATTTTGAAATTTCTTTCAGATTCAAGATTGAAGTCTTCTAATTTCTATGTACATTATTTATTATTGTAAATTAACTTTACATTCCTTATTGCATTTATTACTACTATAACCTGCAATTTATGAAATAAAATGTCTATTTTATTACTTGTGCGTCTCTCTTCGCTCCTATTTACACTATGAAATACATGAATGTCATAGTTTCATTTACCCCTTTTCTTTGAAATGAGAAGAATAATATGTTTTGTCTGTATTATATACTCACCTATGCTGCGTAATATTCCTAATTGAATACTTATCTTCGCCATACCTTCGAGACCAGATTGTTCTCTAACCATGGGATATAGTGATTAACTATCACTCATCTACTCTTGAGAATGTTCCTACACGAATATTGACCATTCTGTCTTGTCTCCAAGTCCTTCACGAACTCTCCGCAAGGTGAGTAGCCCTTCGATGACCACTTTGAATTTTGGTATAACCCGCTGGGACTTTTCTGCCAGGGGGGGCAGGAAGCTGGATCCCCACGGAACCTCTAACGAGGTCACATTACATACTTCTATTCAAAGCCCCTGGCACTTACTCTAATAAGGGGAAATTTTTCACGATACATTGATTCTCTGGTACTCTTCCATCAGGACGTCATGGCTTGAGCCCAAAAAACGGATTTTGAGCGAAGTGAAAAACCTATTTTTGGGTGAGATAGCCATGATGTCCTGATGGACCCTCCCTTCTATTCTAGTCCAGCCTTTCAGGCCCCGCCCTGTCCTGCTGTATCATGGAGATTAGCAAGGAGCTGGCATTAGGATGAGGACGGACGTGACGTCATTTAGCAATGGCGCCCGTTTATTTACGTTTCGAGTACCAAAAGTAGCCACGGACGAGTGTAACTGTGGAACCGCTCCCCAGTTATTCTCCACCTTTCCATATCGAAGTGTTAACTCTATATGGGGTGCAGATAGCTATGTGGCGTGTCAATACATGCGTCCCCTGTTGATATACGATGTCTTAAAGGGAAACCTTTAGGATACTCGCACCAGAAGTAAGAATTCTGTGATAACCTGTGGTTTAATTCTCTGGGAATATCCTTGTAGTTAATATACCCAAGGAAGCTACCGAAAGGAACCTTCCATCAGGACGTCATGGCTATCTCACCCAAAAATAGATTTTTTTGCTTCGCTCAAAATCTGTTATATATATATATATATATATATATATATATATATATATATATATATATATATATATATATATATATATATATATATATATATATATATATATATATGTATATATATATATATATATATATATATATATATATATATATATATATATATATATATATATATATATATATATATATATATATATATTAGGGCCCACATTCTGAAATATTTAAACAAAATTTTAGTTAAGAAAAAATCTAATGTCCAGCGTCTTTGAATACCAATACATTTCTAATTTAGGGCGAATGATTGTGATAAACTGAACTCACCTGTATTGAAAGAATAATGGCCGGAATCAGGGAAGGGAAAAACAGGATAAATATGTGCAGTATGTGAATACATAAGTTATTGCCACCTCTTAGCAAAATAGCCATTTAAATGCTTGGCGACCAAGGTGCCAACCGTGTATCATACAATCATTTGTTGAATTAGTTCCAAATTAAGCATAATGGGTCATTGGAGGAAGTAACAAGTCAGCCAATTAGACCAACCTTAGTATTGGCTCAACGCGGGACAGGCAAAGCCTTGGCCCTCCTATTAATGAAGCAGCCTTCGACAGAGAGAGAGAGAGAGAGAGAGAGAGAGAGAGAGAGAGAGAGAGAGAGGTCGAAGGTGTTTGCAAAGCAAGATACGAGGCATTTGTGTCAGGTTCATTGGAATGCGGTTCCATCGGGGCTAATACGCTCCTTTTGTCGAATTCGATGAGTGTGGATTCAACAGCTGCTGTGATATTACGCTCAGAGTCTGGTTTCAAGGATATATTTGCTGTGATAGTGTTGGTTTATGTTTGAGCATACAGAATTATTCAGATTCTTATTCTTTTCACTATTACTATAAGTTGTAGATTTTGAGATTTTTATTCTCTGTGTAAATTCGTTTCATTCGACTGCCGTGGCATATATTATTTATTACCTCGAGTTTCGAGAAGAAAGTTCATATTAAATCATATTTTCTGTATTATTTCATCAATGTGAAAAAGATCAAGGTATTATTAGAGGATATTTTGACGTCTGCAAATTATGTAGAGACTTATGTTAATACATACGGTATGTAAAACCTCATTGCGATAAAAAGTTTAATGTTATAGAAGTTCACTAAAAAATGTAATAAAAACAAATTCAGAAATAATATAATCGTCTTCCATAGAGAGACAGGCGGTATTCTTAACATGAAGCTTTCAATGCGCATGCAAAGTAATACGTTTTGGATAGGTTTCATAAAACGTAAACTCAAATAATAATTAGAAAATTTAAATAATTTTGAGAAGTATTCAGAATTTCCATCATATTACTGACTCTTAAATTTTCCTAATAAAAACTACATGTATATAATTTTACAAATTTCTATTCATATATAAAGACATGATGAGGGGTTAAAAGCTGTCCTAACATTCAACTAGGGTGTTTTTGAGATGGAGATTGTGCTACGCCTTAACCATCTGTGTCAACGGATGTTTGATCTCTCTTTTTGATCACAAATGATCGAACTCCTTTGAGAGGAATGCCAGCGGTTTAACGAACACATCCATACGGTCGCTTTGAACGTATGATGATGTGGTACAGAGGAAAAAATAAAATATATGTTAGTAATTTGATCAATCTAGAGATCTTGAAACTTGGTGAAACCAAAGTAAAAGAATACTGTGCACAAGAATATGAAGGTCAAAGACCTAATATGTCTGGTATACTAAAAGGGTTAGGGTTATAGTGTCAGAAGGACTTGCAAACGGTGAAAGTCTAGCGTTAGTTCGAGGATTTCATAGAAAGCTGAAGTCAAGCACTGGTCAAATTAGTGAATGTAATTGTTATATGGTCCAGGAATGGAAGAGAATGACAGAACAAGAAACTCTTGATAAGAAATTATGAATCCGTAATATGCTGGTTCGGGAGAACATTCAAGGAAATTGATTATGCTTGGAGATTAGAATGCAAGGGTTGGTGGCATAAGAATAAATGTTATTTTCTAATAGTATAGATTAAAGTAAATAAGAAGGAAGGCCAAATAGTGGAAATTCAAGATTTCGATAATACAACACGTATGTTTAACTTAAAAGAGCCAACGTTGAGGAAAATTGCGCCAGTACAGGGTAGTACAAAGTAAATGGAAGAACAAGTATTTAAGGGAGATATTAAAAGTTATGTAATAGCACATCTGATCATTATTTGGTTTGAAAAAAGGTTTCAAATTGAAATAAGTTGGAAAAGGGAGGGTGAAAAAAAAAATGGCTGGAAATGTGATCACTGCACTGAATAGGATGGAAGTGCAAAGAGCACATAAGAAGTAAATGGATTAACTTTGGTTTAGGGTTAAAGAAACAGGAGGAACGATCAGAGGGAAGCTGTGGAGATTTCATGATGGGGTTATAGAGGTAGCAAAGGGCGTTTGTGGGTACTGGAGCATGGGGAAAGGGAATAGAAATAGTGAATGTTGGGATTAAGTAATAAGGCTATAATGAAGTATATTAGCAAATGTTAAGCTATCAAGTGAATATTATTATTATTATTATTATTTTTATTATTATTATTATTATTATTATTATTATTATTATTATTATTATTATCATCCAAACTAAAACCCTAGTTGGAAACGCAGGATGCAAGAACCTTAAAGGCTTAAACAGGGAAAGCAGCCCCGTGAAGAAAGGAGATATGGAAATAACAAATAAAGTGTATATGACTATTAATGAATAAAAAAGATGAATTATTCTAAGATCAGTAGCAACATTACGATGGATATGTCATACATAAACAATCAAAAGATACTCATGTCATCTGTTCAACAGAAAAGGATTTCCAATGATTCAACAACTACATTGCGACGATCATTCCACAATCTGGTCACAGCTAGAAATAAAACTTGGAAAATACTGTAGAGTATTGAGCCTTAAGATTTGTTTAATATATTGCAAATCTCTAAGGATATAGCCGCATCAAAAGCGTAATTCTATACATTATACTTTGAAAAACAGAAAGAAAATCACCTTTATATAGCCATGAAATATAAAATACGATGATTTTGATCACATTAATGTTCAATGAACCATAAAGACTTTAGTCCTTTGTAACAATCTATGAACTATCTAAACATTAGGGGCATCTATACTAGAATGAATTATAAATCGCTACAAAGTTGTGTGGATATAAGTAATTGCTGAAGTCATAAAAAACGGCAAT
>NC_090728.1:153076692-153096692 GCF_036898095.1 Palaemon carinicauda
TGATGCCAAGATGACTCCTCAAGTTTATCTACCTGGGGAGACACCAAGGCCAATAAATATTTTTTCATACAAACTAAATTTACCTACTGACTATGGCTACGCTATGGACATGGCACTGTGCATTGGGCACTAATGACGGGAGAACACATCTCTCTCATACGAGTTCTTTAGGCGCTTGACCTTCCAGTTGTAGTTCTGGAGGTCTATGCCGCACCTCATGAGCCCTTTATTCCCATTACGTAGCTCAGTCAAGTAGTTTAGAGGATTACGGTCCTTTAGGAATGACAGCGGGAACTTTTGGTCCGCACAATAGGATCCAAGATGCTCAAGAGATGAGCCCATGCCTGAGAGCTCATTCTCTTGAGTTTGGAGTTTATCCCATGTCTGGAAGAAATCCAAGTAAATCCCACAGTTGGGAATCTCTGCTTGCACCTGGTGAAGCCAAAAATGAATTATGAGAATGGTCAGAGGTCGTGACTCCTCTGCCATGAAGTGGGAACCTTCGTCCTTCTGAAATGTGGCTAGGAAGCCATACCAATAAAAGAATTGTGTCAGTTCTGTGACACTAATGGATGGGATGAGTTGGAGCGAGGCCCTCAGCATTAATTGCTTATAGTTACCGGAGACTGGGCAAGGATGGCAGGAGGTTGCGGAAGCTTTAACACCCTTCTGCAAGCCCGGCCGGGAAAAATGGGGCTGCAGCAGTTGGGTTGTGCGCTTCACCCCAGAGTGCTCTCCCAGTCCCTCATGGGCCATTCGTAGCACCGGCAAGCGGGAATTATGGGGGACAACTACATGCTGACGCAGGGCCTCAGCAGGATCGTGAGAACCTCGGGTGATTCTGAGGAGCACCCCATCCTTCTGCAGGAAGTTCTCCTTTGAGAGAGTAATTCTTTCTGCTTTGTCTGAATCAGCAACTTCCCCGTAGTTTTCCAGCATCTTGTCCGACAGCTGAAATCTGATGGGCTCTGTTTGGCTCCTGGGGGTCTCTGGAATGATGGGTGCTGCCCCTCGGTCTTCCTCTGAGACCTCTGGCCTGTTGGGAAGCATCATTGCTTTAGCTGGGGAGCTCTCTCGGGTACAAAGCTTAGACTCATTTCTGGAAGGGAGAGACGCCTGGCCCTCCTCTGAGACCTCTGGCATGGTGCTGGAAATAGCTCTATCCCCTGTGGTGGGATGCAGCACACCTTCACCAGAATTAACTTCTGGCGTATGAGGCTCAGACTCACTGCTGGAGGAGGAAAACTCTTGGGCCTCCTCACTTAGCCAAGGTATTTCCCCAAGGTTAATGGTACCTACCCAGTTGTCTTTCCCTGCAGGTCGCGTCCTCAATGCTTTAGGCTCCGGCTTGGCAGCCTTCTTGCATCTGAGGGGCACTCGCGCCACCGTCATGGGCTCTTGACCCATGCGCAAATCGTAGCCCTCATGTCCGATGTCGCTCATTTCCCCTAGTCCGCACTTCCTATGGAGCTGGGGCGTGGTTATCTGGAACTCCACTGTAGGGAGTTCCTTGGTGAACCCTTCAATGCACTGGTTCTCTCTGCAGTTGTCCTGCTTGTCGTTGGCACCATTAGGTTGAGGTAGCGAGTTACTGAGCTGGGCTAATCGAGCGTCTATTTCCCGCTTCTTTAATTCATATGCTCTCGCTCTTTCATACCGCATCCTTTCTTGCTCTGTCCTTCTCCGGGCTTTGTCTTCATTCATGAGCTCCCGCACATACCTTCGCAATGCTTCTCCCTCATAGCCTTGTCGTTCTGCCAAATCCACAAATGAGCTAATCTCAGCAGCAGTCATTTTGCTAATTTTTGTGGAGACAGCAACAAGAACAAACTCAACAGCACAAGGTACTGTGTTGACCGTGCAAGAAATTACACGGAGGGGAAAGACGCTCTAGCCTTACGCAAGAGTCTCATGGAAGGAAGGATGAAGATGGAGCTGGGGAAAATGCACACAGGCTGTGAAAAATGCCCTTTGAGAAAGAATTATCACCAAATATAGCAAGCCTTGCAAGTAATTTAACAGGAGCCTAACTTGAAAACCAGCGCCACGAAAATGGGTGAGCTTAGGCTGTCCGGTTGTAATGCATCCAAAAAAGTAATGATATATATGACAACTGTACTACACAATAAAAAATGGAATCACCACTATACAGTAGGTGACCCTCTGGGCTAGTCAGGAAAAAATGAGGTCACAACTATGGGTGACACTATGCTGGACGAAATAAAATGGAATCACAACTATGGGTGAACCTTTATACTAGTCATAAAAAGAAATGGAGTCACCACAATGGGTGAATCTCTATGCTAGTACAAAACAAAAAATGTAATCACAACAATGGGTGAACCTCTATGCTAGTCTTTTGAAAAAATGAAATCACAACAATGGGTGAATCTCTATGCTAGTCATAAAAAAAAAATGGAATCACAACAATGGGTGACCCTCTGTGGTAGTCTTAAGGAAAAAAAATGGAATCTCCACGATGTGTGACCCTCCTATGCTAGTCTTAAGGAAAAAAAATGGAATCTCCACGATGTGTGACCCTCCTATGCTAGTCTTAAGGAAAAAAAATGGAATCTCCACGATGTGTGACCCTCCTATGCTAGACTTAAGGAAAAAAATGGAATCTCCACGATGTGTGACCCTCCTATGCTAGTCTTAAGGAAAAAAAATGGAATCTCCACGATGTGTGACCCTCCTATGCTAGTCTTAAGGAAAAAAAAATGGAATCTCCACGATGTGTGACCCTCCTATGCTAGTCTTAAAAGGAAAAAAATATGGAATCTCCACGATGTGTGACCCTCCTATGCTAGTCTTAAGGAAAAAAAAAAGGAATCTCCACGATGTGTGACCCTCCTATGCTAGTCTTAAAAGGAAAAAAATATGGAATCTACACGATGTGTGACCCTCCTATGCTAGTCTTAAAAGGAAAAAAATATGGAATCTCCACGATGTGTGACCCTCCTATGCTAGTCTTAAAAGGAAAAAAAAATGGATTTGTAAAAATGTGTGGGTGCGTTCTTGCAACACCACCACTTGCAACTCTGTGACTGTAAAGCAAGTTTGTATTTATATTTAAAGTATAACAAATTGAAATAAAACAGACAACGTCACTGAGATTGCTTAATGCTTCGTTAAAACATCAGCCCCTTTACATACTTTCCCTTTAGAAGAAAAATGAATTTAATAAATTACACTCCCCAATATTTTATCTTAATGATCCTATACCCTGACTGAAAAAGTTTAAATTAAATGTGACATCATAAGTCCTTTATCTTTAGGTTAACCATATTACACAGTCTAACGAAAATTATCCCCTTCAAAAAAAATGTACATAAAGATAATATCCCACGAGAAAGTAATAAAAAGAAATTACATACCCTTACTTGTCAAACGGAAAAATTGAAAAAATTAATGCCACGTGCGCTTACCGTTACCAACACGGGAATTAAGCCTCACTGGAATTTAACACGTGGTTTAGTGTACCACGGATTCTCCTAAATTTTCGTAAATTTCACTTTACTTAGTTTTAACACAAAATTAAACATTCACTCTGCACAATATATATAAATGAAAAGAAATTATCCACTTTGATAATAAACACTCAGAAAAAAAACAGAACACAAATTCATCTCACGCGGTTGGCTACCCTGCTACACAATAGGACTAGACTTCTTCCACGTGGGTTTAAAAACAAAAAGGTTCGCGGCGCGAACACACACACTAATAAACACAAAACTTTAACAATGAGAATAGAAGGCTTTTGCTGTGTTCTTCCACGGTTCCAACTCCAGTGATAATATAATTTACTTGAAATGGAATTGAGGTTCGTCAAGTCGCTAAAGACAGAAAAAAGGGGGGAATTTGACTTTAATAAAATTAATTTGAAATTACTGTCTTAACGAATCCTGGCATTTGGTCGCCAATATGTTACGGGCCACTAGTTCGAGTCCGGCCTTGCTTAAGGGACTCAAGGGCCATAACAAAACAAATAACAATGGTAAAGGTCGCCAGTCAGCAATGATACAAGGAATACTGACAAAAAGATGTATTTACAATAATATTTAAATAGAAATAAATGAAAGGGGAGCACAGCAGATAACTATTTTAGTTTGAGCCACGAGGAGCTTCGAATGGAGTTTGGTTGGCCGTGGATGAAACGCCAGCACAGCAATCACGTTCCCTGGAAGGGGGAAATAAATTGAATTATTAGCAGCACACTTACTTCTACCGGCTGGGAACACGATGAAGTCGTGTGGTTAAAACTTTTAAGCAAATTAAATGAAAATGCCAAGCTTAGGGATTTAAACGTTACACATGGGAATCAACACTGTCACAGGGTGAGTTAATTAAAACTAGGACTAAACAGCACACGTGGTCTGGGTATAAGGGATAGGATACAAGGTTCAGTGGGTAGGATTTCTTTAGAGGATAAGGAAAATGGGATGTGATAAGGAAAGGATGGGAGGTTGGTAAGGATATTGAGAATCTCAAAATCAGACACCTTACCTTTAGTAAAAAAGACTCTGATTTCCTTCCCTTGTGGAAAGAAGTAGACAGAGGTCCTGCCTCCCTGATGTCTTGAGGGTGAAGAGCGATGTTGTTTCCCTCAAGGAGGTTGAGTGAAGAAGAGGAGATGTTCTCCTTATGGATGCTGACTCACGAAGGAAGATCCCCAGTTTTCCCTGGGTAGATCAACCCCACTTGACCCCCAATTGGGGGGGGGGGGGGGTAGGGGGGATTGGCCTGACCGCTGTCCTATTGGTCAGGCTTGATCTCATGTCCCCACATCCTTCACAGCTCGCTTCCCTCGTCCTGGGACCTCGATGTTCTCACGTGACTTGTAGAAGGTAGCTGAAATTGAGATCTCAGGGGGAGTAGACTGGTATAGGATGGTTGGAGGGGGGTGAGACTCTGGGTAGGGTCCCAAAACTCGTGGCATTTTGACTCATGCTTGCTGGCGGGGTCTTTAGTTATTTGAAAAAGGTGGCGAAATGACCGCCATCACTAACATATATATATATATATATATATATATATATATATATATATATATATATATATATATATATATATATATATATATATATATATATATATATATATATAATCTTTCAGAAGAAGGGCGCAACTTTCTAATTTGATCTTTGATTTTAGATACTCCAATACAATATTAAATAAAAAGCTATTTGTTCAAAATAAAACCTTTGAATTTTAAACTAGTACTTATACCTTCACAACACGGTTGTAGATAACAGATCACTCATATTCATAGAAATCTATAAAATAGAGAGAGAGAGAGAGAGAGAGAGAGAGAGAGAGAGAGAGAGAGAGAGAGAGAGAGAGAGAGAGAGAGATCACATATATCTATCTATCTATATATATATATATATATATATATATATATATATATATATATATATATATATATATATATATATATATATATACATATATGTATATATATATATATATATATATATATATATATATATATATATATATATATATATATATATATATATATATATAAACTTATTCCTTTAATAACTAACACAGAACGCTGGCATCTAAGACTGACTAACACCAGAAAAAATCAACAACCCTTCATAATGCAACCTCTGAAATCTGCAATAAAAAGGCTCAAAAGCACGAGGGCAAATAGCAACGTTCCCCTCTATCTTTGCCTCCACTCATGTGCTGCCTTTTTTCCACTCTCATCACATATATCCACCATTTTCTACTTCATCACCGACTTTCTTTTACACCTACGTGATACACTTTTTTTTCAGAATTCTATGGTCATAAACAATCACTTGTTCTACCTTACAATGAAGTAATACTACACCCACGTCACGAGCAGGAACTTACTCAATACTGTATATAATTAGAAAATCCGACAATCATCTCATAAATTATACAAAATAGAATTAGGTTTCTATAAACTAAATTTAATTTATAGAGTCTTGTTTCTTAAGATAATCATTTCATTGCCAATGGCTCTATACTATTCAAGGCAGTAGCTCTTTTGAACCTAAATTGCAAAGAAAGCTTTCGAGATATCTTCATGGAATCATGATGCTTCAAGATATCCGCTTTCAATAGCAGCCATAATGACACTTTTCTTCATTACAAAGTTTATTAAATGCATTAGTTAAGTTTCCTTGCTTGATCACAGTTCCAGTGAACATGCGCGTCAAGTAATGAGATTAATCTATTTATTTCTTTTGGATTCATAAAATAAAAACGAGTAATACGCTCCTCGTGAGGTTCTCTTGGTCCCTAAACACTGCTCACTCTTGGAAGCAGAATATAATTAAGGGGTTTCTTACGGAAAAGTTATTATCATGCTCATTGACACTGAAAAGAAAGCTCTTCTTATTTTCTCCTTCCATTAATTAGTTCATGAATCCGAAAAAAAAAAAATCAAGCAATTAAGCGATTGCAGTTTACGCCACCATGGGAACTGAGTAAAATAAATATTATTATTATTATTATTATTATTATTATTATTATTATTATTATTATTATTATTATTATTACTATTATTATTATTATTAATATTATTATTATTATTATTGGGAAACTACATGTAGTTATTCCTGTGTCTAGGGTGAGTTTCATAACAATTTTAGATGTTTCTATTTTATTAATTCACTCCCGCTTCAGATAGTCATTTCACGCTACCAACTTGATAGTGTCTTGGAAATGCATTGCCTTCTCAGTAATAATTTATGGAAAAATAACACAATTTTTTCACATCTGTAGGTGTACATACACTAATATATATACAAATGTGTGTATACAGCATGTATGTATATTTATGTATACATTATTTTCTTAGAATTAGGTGTCCACAGGAAAATGGTACAAGCGATAAAAGGATAAAGATGGATGTACAGACATAAACTACAATTTTGACCATTCCCCTAACATCCTGGCATATCACTTGCACTAAATCACTCAAAGAGGCAAAGTTAGAAATCCCGTGAAACTAAAGAGTAAACGTTTGGTCTTCACAGGCCTGAGTGTAAATTGGTGTTTTCCTGGGGGATATAAAATACCGAGGTAGAGAAACCGGCAAAATATCATATAAGAAGTCAAGTCTCAATCCATGCCAGTAAGTAATGTAGAATATGTGTAGAAACTTGCATTTCTGGGGGAGGTGATATTAAGGATTAGCTTCAAACTGCCTGAAATCCGTTATTTCTACCTATTCAATGCTTCTTATTTTTTCTTTAAATTATTCCCTTTGATATTATTTGAAAAAAAATTGTTTATTGATGATCCAGTTACCAAGTTTTCTTTTTTACCATTGAGAATTTTGCGATTCCTTAGCATAGATAACTATTATTGACAATCTTGTCAGCAGTTGTCAGGAGTTGAAAGGGTTGATTAATTTATTAATTAATCAACCTTTTCAACTCCTCTTTCTATATTTTTATATACAGTATTATAAAATTAACACAAGGAAGGATCATATAACCTTGATTAATCAATTATCCATACCAATTTTAATTTGAAAATATTTCCTGAAGTGACAATGCATTAAGAAATAAAATTTGACTGGAAAATATTGGGTATTATTTGGAGACGCATTTTTGTATCCTTTTATGACATACTTACACTGAACTGTACTCAGATTTTTCTTCCAGCCGTTGGCGATCTTCTCCAAACAATACCCTCAGGCATAGTAAATTGTGAAAAAGCTCCATTAACGAAGAATGGGAGTACTTCTATGTTTTAGAGGTTAAGCTTTGTACGAGAAAAATAAATGGATATATATTCGGATATTTTTCTAATTACAGTTCTAAGCATTTTTTTTTTTTTTTCATAACATGGTCTTCCATTATGATCATTCATTGTAGCATATAATATAATTAAGTTGGTGGTCCGTTAAAGCCGCTGTCTGAATAATTTAACAAGTGTTCCTAAATGCAAGTTTTTTTTTTATATATAATATTTATTGAGATAGTCCCAGCTTATCGTCAAACTGAATATTCTACAATTATTAACTCTTAACATAACATCCGTGTCTGTAATTTCATGTCTGAGTTTCATTGTCTCTGGAAGCTTTTACTCGCAGCATTTTTCAGTTGTCTTTTGCTGTTTTCTGCCATACAATATTACACTTATCTGCTCTATGAGCTGTTTTAATGAGGCATATGTATCGCCAACCTTATAATTCTAACTGGTCCTTTCATTAGTATACAGTATGATAGATAACATCTTTTTTTATTTTTCTCATACCGACAATGTTTGATTTACATACCCTTCAGGTTACAACAACTCATGCTAAAATTCACTTGAATATAAATTAGCAATGAAAACATCACTCTCTCGCTCCATTGATAACCTTCTAGGATTTCTTTTCCATTTCTATTTTACAAAAAAAGTTTTTTTTTTTTTTTATTTCTCGATGAGAGGTAATAATAGATATAAAGAAGGAAGCAGGAATTGTTTTATGCCTCTTATCGTCAATCAAATACATCATATAACCACAAACTGTTTTGCACAAAATGCAAAAAAGTTTCATCTGGTAGACGGTGCCTCCATATGCTACTTGCAATTGTCTTTTCATTATCAAGGCCGTTGATTTATACTGTGCGAGGCACCAGTTACACAATAACTAAGAGGCAAGGTGAATGCAACTAACATTATTTCAACAGACAACGGGCTTATTTACAAGTCTCAGTGGAAGAAGGTCGCAAAAATTCACGCACCAATTCATGAAAAAAACAGACTTAAAACGGTTTTGTTAACAGTGAGGTGTAGAGTGGGATATAATATAAAAAAGAAAATACCATTACAATGTATGAATGTGTATGAAATACATGCGGTATATGGGTTCTTCCTTAAAAATGACATACATGTGATATAGGGCGCCCTGCTCTTGAGTGCGTACTGTATTTGCGTCATCTGGTAGGAGATACGCAAAATTTAGGCGATCAATGGAGAACCAGTCTTCTTTGCCACCCATGCTAATTAAGAATGCTTTCTGCGTATGATGAATCATAAGGAAAGGCTCCGTATAAGGGAGCATTAGCCGGGGGAGGGGGGGCCGGCTTGCTAGTATCATTACAAAGGAAAACGTGTGTTGCTGAGTGCAGATCTGTTGGTATGTGTTGCTTAGCTGGGTGGTTGTGAATCTTTTGGCATTGATGATTGTTACAGGAGGTTGCAGACGGGAAAAAATTCGGCAGGGAGACCAACCAGTCGCCATATACCATTTCAGGAATGGTCCTTCGTCCCAAGAGGGGCCAGGGAAGCTGGGTATACCAGTTGGAGGACTTGCAGTGGGACATCAAAGCTTCTTTGAGGGTGAAATAAAAACATTCAACCATTCTGTTGGCTGCAGAGTTGTAGGCATTTGTCTTGTGCATGATGATTACCAGGAGATTCGCTAATGATGTCCACAACTGATAGGTGAATGAGGTACCCTGTCATAAGCAATAAGCTCAGGAATACCAAATCTCTCTATCCATCCTGAGAATAAGGTGGATGTACAGAAGGCGGACATCACAGTTTCCATGGGAATGGCTTCAGACCAAAGAGTGAAGAAGTTGATGTTAGTAAACAGGTAACGATGCCTGTGTGTTGTGGGTAGGGGCCCAAGTACATTGATGTGAATGTGGCCCAACAGTCGTTGAGGTTGAGGAAAGGTGCCCACTCCTGACTCTGTATATCGATGTACTTTTGAGGTTTGGCATGAGGTACAGGCGCGGACCCAATCCTTAGCATCTTAAGTAATGCCATGCCAAATGAACTTGGTATTCAGTAGCTGTGCAGCTGATTGGCGCAAGGGATGTGGAAGGCCATGGATGAAATCAAACACCTGTCGGTGCATGGGAATGAGTATTCACGTTCTAGGTCTACCAGTACTGACGTCACAGAGGATGGCGGCACTGGAGTCATTGAGGAGGGGACGGCGCATCTTCCCAGTTGAGGGGTGTGCAGGATGTCCTACAGGCTTGCTATTCTGTATGTTTTCGTTGGGCTTTTTCTAAGGAGTTGTAATCCAATCACAAATAAATGGCGACCAATGTGTTTCTTGACAGGGCATCAGCAACAGGATTCATTTTCTTAGGGATCTGAGGGTACAATTGTATTCAGCCAAAGCAGAGAGATGTCGGCGTTGACGGGCGGACCAGGCGTTGGACTGTCAAGTGAAGATGGGCACCAGAGGCATGTGGTCTGTGCGAATAGCAAAGGGTGTACCTTTCAGGAAGTGGCGAAAGTGACAGACAGCCAAGTCCACAACCAGCAATTCGTGGTCAAATGTAGAGTAGCTGGATTCCACCTTCGACAGTTTTCTACTGAAGAAGGCATATGGGAGGGGCAAGCCGTTGACCACCTGTTCGAATACCACCAGTAGCGACATTGCTGGCACCAGTGGAGGAAGGAGAGGTGTATGTTACACAGGAAAAGTGAGAGCAGCATCAGTTGATAGGGCAATATTTGTGTCGCAAAAGTACACTTCTTGACGGATATACCACTTCAGGTCTTTTGGCTTGCCTTTGAGGGAAGTGTAGAGTGGAGTAAAAGAGGCAAGATGGCTGCCAGGATACGGTGATAATAGTTGATCATGCCCAAGAATTCTTACAATGCTTTGACGGTCGAGGGCGTGGAGAAGTTCTAAACGGCTGCTGCTTCCTCAGGGAAGGGGTGATACGCTGCTCTAAAAACGATACTTCCTTGGCACCAAAGGTACACTTTTCATACCGGACTACAAGGCCATTTTGTTATTCTGCTGTAGGCGGTCGAGCACAATACGTATGTGTCGGAGGTGCTCCTCTTTGGAGGAAGAGAACACAAGTATGTAGTCCACGCAACATATACAGAGAGGAGGTCCCCTAAGTTGCCCTTCATGAGAGGTTGAAAAGTGACCCTAGCATTACAAAGGCTAAAACAGGAATAATTGAACTTGTAAGTACCAAAAGGGGTGGTGATGATGGTCTTGAGGAGGTCTTTTGGGTTCATGGGCACCTGATAAAACCCCTTTAGGAGATTGAGAGTGGAGAAAACCTTTGCTTTGTGCAAGTAGTAGTCACACCGGTGATGTTTGTTTGAGGGTAATGATCTGGTTATGTTTGCATGTTCAGGCGCCTATAATCCCCACATGGGTGCAGAAATCCACCTTTATTCAGAACTATGAGTAAGGGTGACAACCATGGGCTCAAGGGCTTTTGGTGAAGGCCCATTTCTTCCATTTTGGCAAACGTTTGTTTTGGGGTTGATAAACGATCTGGAGCCACACCCGGGAATCTGACCAACACTGGGGTCCCTGTTGTCTTCATATGGTGATAAATATCGTGTTTGACGGAAACCATGGTCGTTTGAAGAAATTCTGGACGGAAAAATTACAGTTACAACCTGAGGAGGTGAGTGTGGGCATCCGGGGGTGGGCTGATGTGGAGAGTGAGGTCGAAGGGGGCTGTTTGGAGAGGTGTTGATGAGTAAGATTCAGTGTTAACTAGTCCTCGGTGAGTAACATTGACCAGGAGCTGATCAAGTGAGACAAAATCCACACCCAGTATTGGCAGTGTGATGTCAGCAACGAGAAACCTCCAGCGATATTCGACACTTCTAAACTATAATGTGAGGTTCTGGTAACCATGGGTGGGGATCACTGTACCATTGGTAGCTATTAGGCGGACGTTGGCAGATTTAGACAGACTACATTGTGTCCTGACGAGTGGCTTTGGCAGAAGAGAATGGCAAACACCCATGTTTACCAAAATTCACACGCCCGTACCTGCCTCATGTTAAAAGAAAAAGATCCCTAATAGGGTAGGCCACCCGCAAAAGCGATGGCGTACTTACATGTTTTTTGGCACCTGACAACCATCTGAACATTTCTTCGTAGCAACCCTGAATTTGGAGAAGCAATAGCATAGCTGTGGCGGATAGGCATCAGCAAGTGGCTGTAGAGGGTGTTGGTTAGGATGTAAGTAGGTGGTGTGTGGTTTTCTCGGTTTTCTTGTTGCTCCAGCACGTCATTGGGTGGGCATCAGTGTCCCAAGTTGAATAGTTGACCACTTCGTCAGGAGTGGAGGCATTGATGGAGGTCTTGAAGATGGTGAAGTTGCTGCCCATAATGGCATGGACTTTGGTCATCAAATCCTTTATGGGTGAAATATCAACATCGGAGATGACTGCGCATAAAGGTTCTGGTAGGCGTCATACCTAAAGGGAATGAAGATTCATTTTACGGGGAAAGTCATCTGCGGCAGATTACATACGAGCGTTATTGGTAATTTCGCTGAGGGCCTCCAAAGCTTTTTGAACCCACCAATGGTTGTTAAGAGAGCAGAAAAAGTTAGGCTATGTGGGCATCTGTTGATGGCGAGTACTGCTCTAGATGATATGTTTTGAGGGTGTCATACGCTATTGGGGTGTCTTCTTGGTCAGAAAACCAATCTGATATTTCCAAGAAAGTGTCTTTGGGGATCGCTGTGAGAACATAGACCACTTTGGTGCTAGCGAAAGGCGGTAGTTTCAGGGATGTGCCATTGATAGTGGAGTTAGTTTCAGCGGGCGGCTTCATCAAACGGTAAGACACAACAGTAAGGGGGAAGGCGACGCTGGACACACCGGGGTAACTAATGTGCTTGGCGTCAGTTAGGTGATAACTGTGAGCCGAAGTGAATGCAACTAACTTTATTCAAACAGACAGCGGGCTTATATACAAGACTTTCAGTGTAGAAAGTCACAAAAATTCAAACACATCTATTCATGAAAAGACAGACTGAAACCAGTACTGTTAAAAGTGAGGTGTAGCATGATATACAATAAAAAAAGAAAATACCCTTACAATGTACGAGTGTGTGTGAAACACATGCAGTTCAATACTGCGGTTCAATACGTTTTCTATTCCTATTAGACTTTTCCATCTTACTATTTTTAAATGCTACATATTTATCTTCCTGGTGTTGTGAATGATAAAAATCTTATATTCAGACTCCAAATGACTTTGAAAGGAAATATCTTACACGGATTGTCAATATTCTCTATGAATGGTGATATACCAAGCTATATTGATACCATTCGCATTAACAAAACTCTCCATTCCGAGTTTTTAAGTATTGTACTTTTACGGTATAACAAAACAGGTCTAGCTTTTTTTTACATATTTTTCCAAAAAGCAGAATTTACCTCAGAACTGCCTATAACCCTTGCTCTTTTAGATTTTATTTCTTTACGTTATTATTTTGTTTGGTTTCAGCTTACGTCTATATGATACGAAATAGAAAAAAAAAAAAATTGGCTTCAACAAAATACTCTCTAGTGTTTACATCCAGAATCATTCATGCCCATAGAATCCGATCGTATGTTGGAATGACTAGATTTTGGCTAGGAGCTTATTGGTTTTAGCCAACGTGAAAAATAAATAGTTCTCGTTATTTTAGTACCAAACGTGCCAATTGCATGACTATACTGGTGGGTCTTTTGTACTTTGTATAGTTTTATGTAACGTTGTTCAACCACCTCTCTCTCTCTCTCTCTCTCTCTCTCTCTCTCTCTCTCTCTCTCTCTCTCTCTCTCTCTCTCTCTCTCTCTCCCTCTCTCTCTCTCTCTCTCTCTCTCTCTCTCTCTCTCTCTCTGTATATATATATATATATATATATATATATATATATATATATATATATATATATATATATATATATATATATATAATTCACTTAATACAGAATACATTTCAATAATAATGCATATACCTTATCGGGTTTCTATACTTTAGTTTCCTTGATATGATGTTACTGTCAGATAAATTTTTCACATGTTATCAAATGACAGAACCTTTAGTTGATATTTGGCATTGTTCATTAGAATAAGGATTAAATAATCAAATATATATAACACAAGGAAAAGAAATCCAGCAAAAATTATCTTTAAGGAGAAAAACGGTCAAATTTAAATCAAAATAAAAGAATCAGTGACATAAAAATAGGATATCTATTCTTTGTGACAAATTCTGAGGGTGTAAACTTATTGTGGTTTCTCATCACAGAAAATTCTTTGTTCTTTTATTTATTCTTCACAGACAGCAGCACACCTCTGGCAATTTGGATATACGATACAACACAAAATGAATAGAAAGTACCTTCAAGGTTCTTTCGGAAATTCATCGATTATTGATACATGACAATTATTTTCCCACACGTTTTCTCTCTCTCTCTCTCTCTCTCTCTCTCTCTCTCTCTCTCTCTCTCTCTCTCTCTCTCTCTCTCTCTCTCAGGAAACATGCATGCTCATACACAAACGCCCGCACACACACAGATATGTATATATATATATATATATATATATATATATATATATATATATATATATATATATATATATATATATATATACATATATATATATTAATATATATATATATATATATATATATATATATATATATATATATATATATATATATATATATATATATATATATATACATATGTATATATGTATATATATATATATATATATATATATATATATATATATATATATATATGTATATATATATATATATATATATATATATATATATATATATATATATATATATATATATATATATATATATATATGCATATGAACGCCTGAAGTTTGTAATAGTAAGTCTTCGACTACACGTAATTCTTTCACCCATAATTTCTCTACTTAAGGGAGAGTAATTATTTTATTTGCATTTACTTTTTAACCCAAGACACCCCCAAAAATACTTTAGATCAACATCTAAAATTCCTAAAATCGAATAAGACAACCAAATTTAAAGTCTCGTAGTTAGAGACTTTATAATTATGATAAGAAAGAACTTTTATATATATATTTCTTCTTTTTAAACCATTCTCTCAAGGATCATGGTGCTTATAAAAGGCGATGCGTTTTAATTTTCAAAAAGGTAATGATTAAATAGAAAGTATTATCAGGGAAAAGAAAGTTTTGAAAGATACCTGCATGACGATATTGAGCTGAAAAATTCTTTGAAGTGATATCCCTAGCAATGCATGGCATCTTGAAACGCAAAGAATATAATGTTAGTGTATAAAAACGTATAATACCAAACATAACCATAAAAAGAAATCCTCCGACTTACATTGCGTCTGATATTCTGTTGAGAATTCTTGAATATATTGCAGAAGGAGACAGTTTATTTTTATATCTTTCCTTTTTCTTCCGCTGAATTTGCAGTTTTGTATCAAGAAAGTGGGAATGGAGCAAAGTCATGAAAACTCGCCTGCAGCTGAATAGAAAAATAAATTTCATGGAAGATTATTCATATTACCCAAAATAAACGAAACAACTTCTTTTCTTAACTCTCTTTGTGAAATCTTAAGAAAAAGCCTTTCATGAAATTTTAAATATTTCCAACTCTTTATGGTATATATATATTTATATATATATACACACATATATATATATATATATATATATATATATATATATATATATATATATATATATATATATATATATATATATATATACAGTATATATGTGTGTGTGTGTGCGTGTGGGTGTGTGTGTGCTATGAGATATTTCCCTTGTATAATAAAAAGCAAGTGGCTTGCTCATTATATATAAATATACATATATATATATATATATATATATATATATATATATATATATATATATATATATATATATATATATACATATATACGTGTGTGTGTGTGTGTTTGTGCGTACTCCGAGAGATACACTTGGAAACCATGATTTCCATAAATTGCGGAACTAGTGGGTTGTAGTTAGGAAAGGGGGAGGGGTTGGGAACGCTTGACTTAGTCTGTGTAATTGCATATCTATCTATATATTTAAACGTCAGTTTTGACGGCTTAGGTACACTAATTATTCAAATATTAGGAATTACTCTGAAAATGGCAATTACACAGTTGTATTATTTTGTATTCATTTTTATGATATGAATTAAATTTTAATCATTACTTATAAAATACATTACTATTGTATTTGGTAACTCGGTCATGCATTAGACATAAGAAATAATTATTTCACGTCAGAATTAAATAATAATTAATTCATTTTTACTGAAAAATATCCCTATACAATCAGTATATCATCACGCCAGGCAATGCAACTTTATTTGGCAATAGAGAATTTCGGTTGGGTATCATATATAGTGATTTCTCTCAGATTTTTCATTCAGCGTTGAATACAGCTTATTAGTGAAGGCAAAACATTAGAATAACTCAGATTATATAGAAATAAAATATTTTTTCGTTAATTCTATGACATAATCCAACCAATATAATGTATAATTTATAAAAAAATATCAGAAACAGATTATTAAACAAATATTTACAGTGGTTATTCACAATACGAAAATAACTAAAATAAGCTTCTTCATATATTTGAAATCATATATCCATACTTTACCTCATGGATGATATGTGGAAACAAAATTTTATCAACATATATTTGCGAAATAGATCAGATGTTGTGAAATCTCATCATTACTTAAATCAATGGATTCCTTATGGTATAGTATTTTAATATAATTGATATATAATGATATTGATTTTTTTAATAAAATAATAAATAGTATACCTATTAATAACAATAATATGGATATTTGATCAATTCTTTCTTATAAAATGCGCAAAAGAGAAACAAATTCAGTTTTCGATTTGCAAGTGTCACAAGTCTCCCGCAGTCTTTCCATTTGTCCATATGTCTGTCATATATCTTTGTGTCCCTAGGATCCCCTTTCCCTGTTTTCCAATTTACTTTCAATTATATATATAAAAAAAATATGCATCCTTACGATCCTCTTTACCCTGTTTTTAAATTTACTTTTAAATATATAAAAACAAATATATATAAATCCCTAGGGAATCCTTTTCCCTGTTTTCAAATTTACTTTCAAATATATATAAAAAATGTATACATCCATAGGATCCCTTTTCCCTGTTTTCAAATTTACTTTCAATTATATATAAAAAAAATTATGCATCCTTACGATCCTCTTTACCCTGTTTTTAAATTTACTTTTAAATATATAAAAACAAATATATATAAATCCCTAGGGAATCCTTTTCCCTGTTTTCAAATTTACTTTCAAATATATATAAAAAATGTATACATCCATAGGATCCCTTTTCCCTGTTTTCAAATTTACTTTTAATTATATATAAAAAAAATTATGCATCCTTACGATCCTCTTTACCCTGTTTTTAAATTTACTTTTAAATATATAAAAACAAATATATATAAATCCCTAGGGAATCCTTTTCCCTGTTTTCAAATTTACTTTCAAATATATATAAAAAATGTATACATCCATAGGATCCCTTTTCCCTGTTTTCAAATTTACTTTCAAATATATATAAAAAATTTATACATCCCTAGGATACCTTTTTCCCTGTTTTCAAATTTACTTTCAAATATATATATAAAATGTATACATCCATAGGATCACTTTTCCATGTTTTCAAATTTACTTTCAAATATATATAAAAAATGTATACATCCCTATAATACCTTTTTCCCTTTTTTCAAATTTACCTTCAATATATATATATATATATATATATATATATATATATATATATATATATATATATATATATATATATATATATATATATATATATATATATATATATATATATATATATAACGTATACATCCCTATGATCCTTTTTCTCTGTTTTCAAATTTACTTTCAAATTTATATAAAAATGTATACTCCCTAAGATCTCATTTTCCCTGTTTTCAGATTTACTTTCATATATATATATATATATATATATATATATATATATATATATATATATATATATATATATATATATATATATATATATATATATATATATATATTTATGTATAAAGATATATAAGTATATATATATATATATATATATATATATATATATATATATATATATATATATATATATATGTGTATACATAAAATTTCCATGAACAATATTAAATTCATTTTATTTTATGCATTTTGAAATAATAATCTTACCAAATATTCTGTAGGTACGCTAAGGCCGACAAGAAAAATATTCCTAAAATATCCTAATTAAGTAGAAAATTTACTGATTTCCATGCAATATCATTCCACAGATTGCGTGTGTACGTAATCCTTTATATTGGGTGGTTGGGGGAAGCTCGTCATACTAAATTAGCAAATGTTATATCAAATGGAACGCATTTCATTAAGTAATTTGCTGTCAATGACATCCTAAGTGAGCTATTTGACTTTTTTTTTTTAATGGATTGATTATTAATTTCCCTATCACATATAACAAAAAAATTTGGTACCAATCTTTCTCCAATTTTTTATACACACGTTTATTTAATACTTTTTATATATGAATATATATTTACAATATATATATATATATATATATATATATATATATATATATATATATATATACATATATATATATATATATATATATATATATATATATATATATATATATATATATATATACTGTATATATATAAATATATATATATATATATATATATATATATATATATATATATATATATATATATATACATATATATATATATATATATATATATATTTATATATATATATATATATATGTATGTGTGTATATATGTGTGTATACTGTATACATACAAAAATATATATTTCTGAGATATATATATATATATATATATATATATATATATATATAAACATGTATATATATATATATATATATATATATATATATATATATATATATATATATATATATATATGCAGAAGAACCACAGGGAAAATGAAAATACGGAATATACACTTAAGTCCTGACTAGTTTCGTGATACTTCCTCTGAGGAAGTATCACGAAACTAGTCAGGACTTAAGTGTATATTCCGTATTTTCATTTTCCCTGTGGTTCTTCTGCATCTGAGCATCACGTTTTCCTTTGATTTTTACGCATATATATATATATATATATATATATATATATATATATATATATATATATATATATATAAATATGTGTGTATATACAGATATAAATACATCATCATATCCTACTATGTCTATTGACACAAAGGGGCTTCGCTTAGATTTCGTTAGTCGTGTCTATCTTGAGCATCAAAACCAATACCTCTCCATTCATCATCTCCCATTTCAAGCTTCATAGTCCTGGGTCTTCCAACTCTTCTAGTGCCCAGTTAAACGATTGGAGAACTAATCTCTCGCGGGGATTGCAAAGAACATTGCCCAAACCATCTCCATCTACCCCTCACCATGATCCCATCCACATATAGAACTCGAGTAATCTCTTATACTCTCATTTCCAATTCAGTACTGTCATTTAACTACCATTATCTTTTTGAAGATTTTGTTCTCAAATCTACTGAATCTATTGGCAATTCCCATGACTCACGTCCATCCTTTAACACAGATCCTACTATACTGATATGTGTCCTGATTTTTATATTCAATTTCAACCGATTATGGAGAAAGTCTTTCAAGTCTTCAGTGATCAATCTATTCTGAAGAAGTGTTTTAATGCTTTCATTCTACCTGGTTTTGTCTGGTCTTCAGCTGCTGATTCTCATCTAAATTTGTTGGACAGAAACTTACGGTCTATTAAATTTTCTATTCTTGATCTAAATATTAATCTTTGGCACTGTCGTTCAATTAGTTCATTATGCATGTTGCATAAGATTTTTCATACTTCTGACCATCCTTTATATTCAGACATTCCTGGACAATTCCATCCTGTTTGTAATACTAGCCAGCCATTAATACTAATAGCCAGGCCTTCTCCACCATAAGGCTCAATACTACACAGTATTCCAGAAGTTTTATTCCAGCTGTGAGCAAGTTGTGGAATGATCTTCCTAATCGGGTAGTTGAATCAGGAAAACTTCAAAAGTTCAAAGTTGCAGCAAATGTTTTTATGTTGAACAGGCTGACATAAGTCTTTTTATAGTCTATATATGACATATTGGTTTTGAGTTGTTACTGTTTTTAGAATTATTT
>NC_090728.1:153099192-153109192 GCF_036898095.1 Palaemon carinicauda
TATTTGAAATCTCAAATATCATTATTTTCATTAATTTATACACATAATCTACCGTTGCAAATGGTTTGAAAGGTAAACAAAATGCATCTTTAATTAATTAATATTTTCCATGTATATTTTTTTTTCATAAATACCATATATGACAAGTTTGAAAGTATTCCATTTTTCACGAAACAATGAAATCATTTAATTTCAAACACATAAATTCACTGAAAAGGATCCACATATTTTCCTTTAGTTTTCAATACAATTTTCAAATATATTATAATAATAGAAGAAATATCTTCTACAAATGAGGATAATGTAATGAATATTCTTCAGCAAACATAGGTAGCCAAAAAAAAAGGAAAGTGTTTTTAGTTGTAAAACAAAAAAAACAAACAAAAAAAGGAATTAATAATTTCGCCGCATTAAAGAATAGAAATTCACACCGATATGGAGGATTGGTAAAATTCTAACCAATGCCGTAATTGAAAGGTAAAATTTATTCCATTTGGAACTGTCATTTGTTTTTGCACTGTGACGTGTATATCTATAGCATCAAATATGAAGAATCATATTCGCACAAAACCAATGCAATGGAATTGCAGTGGCTTTATTGACAGGGGAATAAAAATTTGGATTTTTTTTTCTTTTCGGAAACTTTGAATTTCCATGCTTAAGAATACATCTACCATGGAAAATTAGATTTGCGGGACATTGTTGGGTATGAAACACGACATAGAGAGAGAGAGAGAGAGAGAGAGAGAGAGAGAGAGAGAGAGAGAGAGAGAGAGAGAGAGAGAGAGAGAGAGAGAGAGAGAGAGCATTATAAGACAATTTTTTAATTGCTTACAACTTTCTCTTTGTGAACTGGATTAATGCACATTTCCATTGAAATTCAGTTTTGGGAATATTCCATGAACTTATTAAATCAAGCCAGAAAAAAATAAAAATAAATAATGTAACTGACGTTTTCACTTTTATGTTCAGTTGTCAAAAACGTTGACTGTATTTATTCTCCACCCCATATTTTGCTAATTTAAAATGCAACCACCATGTAAACAATTTCACTCAAAAGAGAACAATAATAATCTCTCTCTCTCTCTCTCTCTCTCTCTCTCTCTCTCTCTCTCTCTCTCTCTCTCTCTCTCTCTAAAAGGTTCAGTATATGAGTTGGGAGGCTATTTTTTAGTTTTTCAGTGACGTAAAATCCTAATACTAATATTTTCTTATAATAATCTCACCGTAAGGTGACATCAATGTGATGAAATATGCTGGAAGGAGTACTGAATTGCCCAGGAATAGATGAAACAAGGAAAGAGGAAAATTTCCCTGACTTCCGTTATGTGGGTCGGGAATTGGAGACAACCAACTCATTATTTTCAGTGGCGTAACTGATTCCACCCGTTAACCTTGAGTCGATGGTTTGTGTAAGCCTATACTATACTTGTTGAGACCTCAGCAGTAATGGCTGAACCACCATAGTCCTACTTTGGGTGGAAAACGAGCATATACATTGATCGTATACTGTATTTTTGGGCTCAAGCCATGTCGTCCTGATGGAAGGTTCCTAAGAGTAGCTTCTTAAGGGATATTTGACTACAGTAATATTCCCAGAGAATTTACCTTTAGGTCTCCAGAATTCTATCTCCTGGCGCGAATATCCTTAAATTTCTCTCAAGGATATCGCATAATATCAGGGGACGTATTCTTGACATTACACATAGCAATCTGCACCCCGAATAACGTTTACGCTTCGAGGGGGAAAGTGACAGAATTAGAAGGGGAGCCGTATCAAGGTTACCCTAATTCTTATACTACTATTGAGTATCACAACAGCGCCATATCCAATATGGCGGACATTCCTAATTCTGTAGCAATTTCGCACGGTGGTGTTCCCTGTTGATCTGACATTTTCGATCGATTTTCAAGGATTATTATTATGCAATCTCCAGCTTCTTTTGCCTCTGGAAAGTTGAGTATCGAATCTTTACAATATGTGTGTTTTAGCTCCTGTCTCACAGTGAAATTGGAGTAATTTATTTTGATTAGGAGCTAAGCCTGTTACCGGAGGCGCCATGGGCACTGTCGTTCATTAGGCATGTGTTATTTAGTTAGTAGAACGACATTCCCGGTTTAAATAGTAGTAATGATATAATTATGGAAGATATTTAGGGATTTTATACTTGTAAAGATATTCATATGCATAATTTTCCTTTTCTGTGTCGATCGTATATGTCAGAGTTTCGGTGATATAGGTAACCGAGATCTCGTCTTGCCTAGGTAACCTAACCTAGGCCACATAGTATACTTTCGAAATTTCCCCAGTTACTCTCGTGTATTGGTTATCAATTTATCGGAGATTGATATCTCCTAGAATTATTATATAACCGATGCTCGTCTCTAATAGAGATTTAAGGGTAATCTCTCATCCCTCTAAGTGTAGCCTTAGGCTACAACCCTAGTTGGTTGTGCCTCGACTTTTAATTCAGGCATGACTAGCCTAGGGTTTTCTGTCTCGTCCCTTAACCGCAGATGGCTGATTTTGGGATTCGATCAGAACCTCAGAGTATTTAGTCTTGTGCCGACAGTCGGCCGGCTGGGTGAATATTCATTCCCCTGCTGGCTAGGCTGCCGGAATAGGAGGCTAGCCCTTCCTAGGCTACACCTGAAGTGGTTGTATGATGCCACCACCTTCTCCCTGTGGCCTAGTAGACTAGTCCTGTGCTCGCAGAACCTAGGCTGAAGAGTAGTACACTTCTGAGGCCTAGGATGGCATGGCAATGGAACTCTGTTTCTCCCTTGTTGAGAGGATGCGGCATTGCTGCCGTCCCCTTAAATGTATTGCCAGACCCTAGGCTGGAGAATAGAAGATTCTCCTGCCGCCTAGGATGGCGCCGATACTGAAACAGAGTTCGTAAGGGTGTGGTAGGTCCGGCAACCTTACCGACTCCTTCCACACCTCATACAGGACCCTTTTCCCTCCCCCCTCTGTCCTTTAGTGAAGGCTTAGCCATCATAACTCTTTGGCCGTTTTCCTGCAATCTCACCAATTGCCGGTGGGTTTGCGGGGCTGGCCGGATTCCTACTTAACAGCTGTTGTCTGACTGCCTGCAGCTATGCCGGCTGCCGGCGCCATGACGGTTGCCGGTGGCCATGATTGCTGCAGTCGGCCATGATTGCTGCAGTCGGCCATGCCGACTGCCGGCGACTAGGATAACTGCCGGCAGCCATGACGGCTGCTGGCAACCATGATGACGGATGGTGGCCATGTTGGCTGCCGGTGGCCATGATTACTACAACTGCTGGCGGCCATGATGGCTGCCAGCGGCTATGCAGGCTGCTGGCAGCCATGTCATCTGTCGGCGGCTGGTGGCTGCCGGCAGCCATGATGGCTGCTGGTGGGAAGTCTCTTCTGTCACCAAGGTTCTTCAGTCCCCCCTTGGACTGCTGGCCACAAGTGCTGTTGCCGGGGTACTAGCCTGGACGGCGGTATGCCGGCCAGACCAGCGCAGACAGGTGCTGACTCAGCCGGCGGTATGCCAACTGTACAAGTGCTGCCGGTTCCTAGCCTGCTGCGCATGTGCCAACTGGACCTTGCCGGCAATGGTACTGGTGGTTGGATGGAAGCCTGAATGATACATTTTCCCCTTCCATTTGAACCTTCTTTTTGGGGAAAGGCAGTAAATTAGATATTTACACCCTTATTTAGTGTAGACATACACAGTAATAAGGCAGTCCTCCAGTCCATGCTTTCTCTCTTAAGCTAGCATGCTGGCCGGGCTGTGCCGGCAGGGATTAGCTATGCCGGCTATATGCCGGTTGGATTACAGTATATATTTATACAGTAGTCAGTATATTTGCAGTATAGTATATACTGCAGATAGAAAACTATTGTATATATTATACTAGTGGTTATCTTCCAATATATCTTGGGTATCCTTGCCCAGGTGTTTGCTGAGACCAATCCTATATTAAAAGAATAGAATTTTTTCAATATTCTGATTAGAAATCAGTTTAAGTTTTACCTCACAATATTAAATAAATTAAAGGGCCGGTGGTAGTACACTTTCTATTCTTAAAGGATAGAGCCCTTATCCTTGAGCTTCCCTGATCAGGAAACTCTATGGTTTTAATATTGGTAGGGAAGGCCATGGCAAATGGGCTGGGTAGGATACACAAATATGTCTTTTATATTTCCTAGTCCAGTCGGCGTCATGGCGGCTGTACCGTGCCGCCACACGCTAGCCATACTGGCAGCACACTGGCTGAACTACAATATATAATTATACAGTAGTCGGTAATTTGCAATATAGTATATATTGCAAACAGAAATCTATAGTATGATTATACAGTAGTAAATTTCTAACATATTTTGGGTACTCTTATGCTGGCTTCTGCTAAGACCAATCCTATATTGAATAATAGAATTCCTTCAATACTCTGATTAGAAATCAGGTACCCTTACCCCACAGTGTTAAATAATTAAAAGGGGCAGTGGCAAAGTACATTTTTCTACCCCTAGGGGTTAGAACCCTTTCGTTCGAGTTGCCTTGATAAAGGAAACTCTTTATAGTTAATACTGAGGGGAGGTAACAGCAATTGCTTGCAAGGGATACACAAGTATGTGTCTCCCACTATCCATCTCTAGCTTACTATCCTAAGCTATTTTGTTAAAAGATGACTTTTATATATTGCCTATCAGTGAGATAAACAATTGTATACTCGTTCTGCTTTCCTTTCTTTACAGGAGGAACCCCAGATAACATGTGTTGCAGTCTTCTGCAATATCAAGAGTAAGGGTTTTTACGATCATAATACATGCATGTTTCATTCCCCCTGCAATATTATTTCCGAATCCCTGCATTTTTGGAACCCGCAGGTTTGCGATGTATGTCGGACCTTAATGTCCGAAGGTTTCGAGAATCCCAAGTCGATAGAGTCTAGGGATACAGCTCGTATAAAACTACGCAACTGGATGAGAGGCTTCCAGAAAATCTCTCCGGGACCATACCTACCTAATGATAGGATGCATAACCTACTATTCCCGAAAGCAAGTAAGGAAATAGTGGAGCCCCAGGCACGATTCCCAACTCCCTGCGGCCAGATAGCCTTTGGGACGAAGGGCAGGAAGCCCCCACGGGAAGAGGGTGAGAATGTCGTGTCGGAATTGTTTCCGTCTGTGCCCGCTATAGGGCCATTGACATTGACATTTTCACCCTCTACCCCTCTATTTGATGGAATGGACCTCTATTTGATGGAATGGACCTCTATTTGATGGAATGGACCAATTATGGGCCCAAATGAAATGTCTAATAGGAAACCTTCGCAAACAAGATGAAAAGGGGTCATACAAACGACCCAGAGACCAAGACCTTCCGACATTCTCCAAAACCAATCCCTAGAGGTTTGCCGAGCTTATGCTGATTTTAAACGGCAAACTCTACATCTCGGAGAAGATGGGTGCTGTTCCTTTGGACAAAATCCAATTTTGGCCAAGCTTTAACGCTTTCCCTAATTGTTTCATTCGTCTGAGACATGACCCAGCATCAAGCAAAGATTCGGAACTGAAGGAGGGCATGGTTCTCGACCATGATAAGGCACAGGCTATCTTGTCAAGTAGCCTGAGAAAGACGGGTTACTCGGAGTTAAAAGTAGTCACACTAGGTAACAAACACCCTTCCTTTCTTGGTCCTGCTTCAATATCATTCCCCTTTACGTGGAAAGCATTTAAATCTGTTGCTAAGGCAGTGGAATCAGGTAGACCTTGTCCTGCAATCGAAGAGTGCAAGCGTCTGTCACTAGCCTTTCCCATGCAGGAGAAGGATTGGAAGGAAGTCCACTTAACCTTTTCAGTAGGAAGACTAGACGCGGATGTCGCTAGTCGACAGTTTAGTGAGAATCTTCCTAAACTATCTGAGTTTCTTTTGTATAACGAAAAAGAGACAAAGGAGAGATTTGCAGCATACTTATCCCTACAGAACTGCATAGAGTTGTGTTTAACCTACCAAACTACCCCAGACATGCTCATGGTCTTGGTCAAAATGCATATGGCCACCTTAGTAAAAGACCTTTATGCCTTTATGAAGGCTAGGAGAGCCTGTAGAGAGTTTGTGCTCGCTGCCGCGACAGTGAAACACGAAACCACGAAGCTGATATCTTCCAACAACTGGGGTAGAGACCTCTTTCCAAAATAGTTAGAAAGACGATTAAGGAGGCCACCATGGAGAACATAGGGCTTCTCCAAAAGTGGGGCATCCTTTCAAGGAGAATGTCTTCCGCAGTTGTGGGTCCTTAATCTAAAAGAAAGACGGAAAAGTCTAGTAGTTTTCCTCGGGATGTTCAACAACATCCCACAGTCACAATGACCGCAGTGCCACAGGCAAATAGTCGAATATGTAAACCTTCTGATCAAGCAAAGCAAACAGACGCTTCTGGTAGGAGGGAGGTTCCTTTAGGATCGCTGGACCTTCGATCCTTGGGTCCAAGGCCTAATCAAGATGGGACTAGGATGGGAAGTAGACATGCCTCCACTATCATTTCCTCAACTCTTCCTACACTCCAAAACCCTCCTGGAAGAGTATACCTTAGAGCTCTAGAGCATACAGGCGGTAAGGAAAGTAGAGTCCATCGAATTCCAGGAAAGGCTGTTTGGTGTTCACGAGAAGAACTCAAGAAAACTCAGAGTCATTCTGGACTTGTCGCCACTCAACAAGTTCAAATAAAACAGCAAGTTCAGAATGTTAATCCTTCTGAACATAAGGACCTTATTTCAAGAAGGGGTGTTCGCAGTCTTGTCAAAACTGAAAGATGTCCATTTACAACTTCCAGTCAGTCACCCCCTCCCCTCCTACCTAGGATTCAAGTTACAGAGGATAACGTATGTCCTAGGAAAGATACTTGTCGGACTAAACATAGTCCTAAGCATCTTCACGGGATTAGCAGACACAGTCACGCAAAAACCATGCCTAGTAGTGGTTCAGGCAACAATGTACCTGGACGAAAGGCTGGGGTGGGCACCACCCAAAGTGGCTGGTCTATGATCATCCAAGGAAGTGATCCAGTTCCCGGAACATCAGGAACGCAAGATAAGCTTCAAGAAGTCGCAATTCTCTCCAGCTTAAAGGCTTCAATGGCTAAAAAACCATTGAAACCTGTGGTGACACCAACTCTCCTTTCCCTTGGGAATGCAAAAGGAGATCGCAGGGTCGGTCAAGATACTATGGTAATCAGTCAGGATTCCAAGACGCTAACAGGGAGAAGTTCAGAACTCTCCCCAGTTCGCAATACTGACAGACCCAGTGCTAAGAGCACAGCTGATAGATGCGTTAAGAGTCTGGAGAAGATATGCATCAAACGCTCAAAGAAATCTAAAAGGACCGATATTGGTCTTTCATTAATCGCTTCCCTTACAATGGTCAAAGGCCAAAAGCCTATTGGAGACCATGTTGGCCCTGTCCTGGATGGAGAAACTCTCCATACAGATCAAACCTCCTGAGGTTGTTCTGGGAAATCGAAGCGATAATGAGACGTTAGAACCGACAAGGCTAAAGAACGTTTCATACAGTCACCTATCAGCAGTTCATGTACAATCGATCCGCTTTGTGACAGCGCATGTTCTACTCGGGCTCAAGCCGGTAGAGTTGGAATGGTCCACGGACGCAGACCTATTCTTTCCCAAATGGGAACAAGTCCCAGAACTGCAGATCGACCTCTTCATCACGAGCGTCATCAAAAAACTACCTCGATAACTAGCCCCATACGAGGATCCTCTAGTGGAGATAACAGACATCATGTCTCCAGTATAAAAGTGATGGACTCAGGAATTCCTGTTCATCCCATTCAATCTGCTGTTGAAGGTCCTCAACACACTGAGATCCTTCCAGGGAGAAGTAGCTCTGTGGACTCCCAAGTAGCCCAAGAGCAATCTGTTCCCTTAGGTGAAGGAACGGAAGCTGAGGCTGGCCCTAGTTCTGAACCCACAGCTATCTCAGAAGGTTCAGAAGTTAATTGCCTTCGATTTATCACAGAGAGCCCAAATCCTTCAGTTCATGATTTTCTTACCCTAGCGGTTAGGAAAAGATTTGGGATCTCAGAAGGCAATATAGAATTGTTAGAAGAATACAAGTTCAAGTCAACTAGAAGACAATATGAGTCATCTTGGAAGAAGTGGGTTGCTTTTGTAAAAGCAAAAAAACCGAAAGAAATTTCAATGAACTTCTGTCTGTCCTTCTTTGTCCACCTTAATAATCAAGGTTTAGCAGCCAACACAATAACTACGTGCAAGTCAGCCTTGACTAGATCTCTTCTATATGCCTTTCAAGTGGATCTGGCGGATGAAATCTATAATAAGATTCCGAAGGCATGTGCAAGGCTTAGACCTGCAGTACCGCCAAAACCCATATCATGGTCTTTGGACAAGGTCCTACATTATGCCTCATCTGTGATCAATGAAGATTGTTCCCTTAAGGATCTAACCCAAAAGGTTATTTTTCTGTTCGCTATAGCCTCTGGGGCTAGAGTTAGTGAAATAGTGGCCCTATCCAGAGATGAGGGCCGCATTCAGTTCACAGAAGTGGGAGAACTGAATCTCTTTCCTGATCCATCCTTTCTCGCTAAGAACGAGCTACCAACTAAGAGGTATGGTCGCTGGAGAATCTGCCCTCTGAAGGAAGATGTCTCTCTATGTTCTTTTAGAGTGTCTAAAGGTCTATCTTTGTAGAACTTCAGACTTCAGGAGAGGAGAGCTCTTTACAGGAGAAACCTCTGAATCAAACTTGTCCCTGAAACAACTGAGGGCGAAGCTCACCTACTTTATTCGTACAGCGGATCCTGACAGTGCTCCCGCAGGTCATGATCAGAGAAAGATTGCTTCATCACTGAACTTTTTTTCAGTATATGGACTTTGAGCGTTTTCGCTCATATATTTGATGGAAATCATCCAGGGTGTTCTACAAACACTATGCAAATCACGTCCATGAACTGAAGCACTATGTGGTGGCGGCAGGTAGTGTATTAAAACCTGTCGTCTAATTCTGCGATGAACAGTTAATTGATTGGGACTAACAATTAAAGGGAGAAGATGTCAACACTGTTAGTGTGATCCCCTTTTAGATAAATGTTACTATGGTGACACTAACTCTGTTCAATATCTCAGGTATGGAATTATACAGATAGCACTAGTGCCGTGTGTACGTAGTACACAGTCTGATAAAATGTTACTATGGTGACACTAACTCTGTTCAATATCTCAGGTGTGGAATTATACAGATAGCACTAGTGCCGTGTGTACGTAGTACACAGTGCTGATAGAATATAACTTGTACGAGAATTATGATGAGAAATTTATAAAAAAAAAAAAAAAATCAGTCTGTGAGTGGCACTAATCATTTCTTTCCTTTCAAAAAAGGGAAAAAAAATTCTGTATATGTCGCAGGTATAATTCCTTCATCATTCTACATGCGTTTTACATGTTAATTCATTCAGCCATTTAAGAGAAATAAATGTCTATTAGAATGTAATTGCGTCCTAATTTGCTCGACAATTATATGTTTAAGATGCCAGACTTCTTTGACTTACTGATGTAAGTATATTTCATATCATTGTATGTTTGCAAACAATGGATATAATGGACACTGATACAGGTTCGGCAATATATACAAACCATGAGACTGTTTGTATATTCAGTGTATACTTATGTTTGTTCATACAATATATGCTAACCTTGAGGCCCCTTTTCTACCGTCTAGAATGACTCTTCCCTGTAGGGGGCAGGAGGCACTAACATTGTTTATGATTAGTGATGATGACGGATAACGGTAACATCATTTGTCTCAAATGGTCCAAATGACCATAGAAATATTGTCGCAAGGTTAAGGCACTGATGAAAATCAACATATACATTAATTTTCTGGTATGCTTCCATCAGGATTTTGAGCAAAGCAAAAACTCTATTTTTGGGTGAGATGGCCATGTCGTCCTGATGGACCCTTCTTTTCTGAAGAAAAGATCTTCACAG
>NC_090728.1:153116692-153149192 GCF_036898095.1 Palaemon carinicauda
TATATATATATATATATATATATACATGTGTACATATATATATATATATATATATATATATATATATATATGTATGTATATATATACATGTGTACATATATATATATATATATATATATATATATATATATATATATATATATATATATATATATATATATATATATATATATATATATATATGATAAAGTTTTTTCAAATTCATATATAAGTGACTAGAATGCAATAAAACCAAGTGTAATTTTGCTACTGAAAGGTTTTAAATCTTGTGGATATAGATAAATCTGTTGTAAGTAAAAATTCGAAATGTGAAAACAATCTAGTATTTAGTTTTAAAACTTAAGAGACCCTTTAAGAGTTACATTTTCAGAAATCTTGATAAATAGAAT
The DNA here is from genome assembly GCF_036898095.1 of Palaemon carinicauda. Classification (NCBI taxonomy): domain Eukaryota; kingdom Metazoa; phylum Arthropoda; class Malacostraca; order Decapoda; family Palaemonidae; genus Palaemon; species Palaemon carinicauda. The sequence continues at coordinate 153,117,082 of NC_090728.1, forward strand.
AAGCAAATAATTTCAGAAAAAAAGAATATTGAGAAGTGTCAAAACTGGAATTTTACAACTGAATCCTTAGCGGTGTTAATGGATTTCTCATATAAACCAAAATATGTTTGTTGCATAGGGTTCATATGAAATGGTGGGTCTTTAAAGGAGAATTTAGAAATAGGGAAACCTATTGATGTAAAGTAACAACGAATTTAAGAAGATCGTTCCAAAGTCTTTTTGAAAACACGACCTAGAATAAACGATTGTTTTAGTGTTATGTTTTTGGCGGACTTGCCGTAACTATTTTCTTTTATTTATATTATAAAAACAACTGTGACCCTTTGCTTAATATCAAAAGCGTTCTATTTAACAGTCACGTTATTTTGAAAAAAAATAGTTTTCCCATTTTCAGGGTACAATGGCTTCACCAATACCGTGCAGAGACAGAGCAAAATTAACTGAAATTCGGCAACGAATAGAATTTTTTCGCGTTACGAAGTATAGCGAAAAATAATTGTCCTAACGACATGTAAGCAGATCTTAAGTGTCTTGTTACTTAAGTTGAGTTGTTATGTAGGCAGTGGCCAATGAGAATTTAGTGTTGGGTGAAACTTATTCGATGTTTGAAGAGGTATTGAGTAAGTGGTCACTTTCTAGCGCACGCTAGCCCGAGCAAGTCGAATTTATTAGCCAGGACGCCAGGCAGGGTCAAATACAGCTTCAGATGTGAATAGTGTTTTCACGTTAGCAATCAGAATGCTGAAACCGTTTCAAGAAGTGATGGACAATCTATTATCCGATTTCCAGCAGAATATTCAACAAGTATCCGCACCTCGTTAAAGTATGATGGAAAACCATTTGAATGAGCATCGCGTTATTTTGAGGAAACTGATACGAAAATGTTAGCATTAGATGCGATTGTTTATCAACTTGGAGGACAAGGAACATCTAAAACTGCTGCAGAAACGAGTTAGTACGCAAAGAGCAGCATCGCCGAAAGTGTCAAGCTAGTTAAAGATCGAGGGAAAGTGTGGATTCATATCAACTTTGATGGAAGAGGTCTAGAGCTCAATAAAGGCCGAGAGTTGACATTGGAGCCAGGAATGTACCAAGAAAGACGTCGAAAAGATAAGTGAAAATATAGCTGTTTTTATTTTTGTATACTTAGCAGTTGGTACAAGGAAATTGGAACATTGTGTTTATTTTATTTTATTGTTTTAATCGCCTGTTGGTTGTTGTTATTCACAATACATTGAACAGAATTAGATTGGGTCCGGTAAGATAGTCATTGACGTCTAAAAGGGCGATCACAAAATTCCATTTCAAAACCGTTACTGTGGTTGTTGGATTGGGTAACAATAGGTCAGAAAGGGACGAATCAGAATTTATTAAAAGAGAATGGGTGACATTGGTATCAGAAAAACTAAGAAATAATTCCTTTGACGGTGACCAAGAATGGAAATGGTAAGCAAAGGCTGGTTTTTTATTACAAACTTTTTTAAGGATTTAATCAGTCTACAGTCTGCTTATCGCATAGAAATCTATTAAAACGTTGCCAATATCTTTCTCATTGGGGAAAAATTTAAAAAGTTTTTTATAATGGATATTCTTTAGATATTTTTGAAGCGGCGGTACTTCTTTACTAAAGTTCTTAAGTCTGTTTGATATTGGAGATCTAAGGAAGTGAAGATTGAAGTATTTTTAGATGATGGCATAGCTGCAGATGGTTTATTTGAAGGGGCATTGGATGCTAGCTATTTACTTTAAAAGCTTCAAGATTTGGATTTATTTACAAGAAAGTATAATTGGTTTTCAGACTCTAAATTGTATTTGGAAAGGTTTACAGAGGACTAATACTGAAGGCGAATTTCGTAACTACAGTGTTAGGATAAACTATGTCGTTAAAGACCTTGTTTAGATGCCAAACATTCTGAATTAACGAAAACGTTATTTTAACGAATATCTTTTGGACAGAATTGTCTGTTACATAATTTCCACGAAATTTGTCGTGAAAGGTATTGTTAGAATGAAAACGATAAAGTATTTCTGTATTTTTACATATTGAGCAAAGTTAGTTGAGAACTTAATGAAGAAATATCAGATGCTCCGGTTGAGAGCACGTTTTGACGCAGAAATTCATTCTTTTTATTTTGGTCCTTACTTTAACTATATACTTGCATCAGACTTATTTAACCTATTACTTCATTGTGACACCTAAGATGTAGGCAGTTTATTACTATATTGTGACGCCTCAGGTGTAGGCAGTTTATCACTATATTTGTGACGCCTAAGGTGTAGGCAGTTTATCACTATATTGTGACGCCTCAGGTGTAGGCAGTTTATCACTATATTGTGACGCCTCAGGTGTAGGCAGTTTATCACTATATTGTGACGCCTCAGGTGTAGGCAGTTTATCACTATATTGTGACGCCTCAGGTGTAGGCAGTTTATCACTATATTGTGACGCCTCAGGTGTAGGCAGTTTATCACTATATTGTGACGCCTCAGGTGTAGGCAGTTTATCACTATATTGTGACGCCTCAGGTGTAGGCAGTTTATCACTCTATTGTGACGCCTCTGGGGTTGGGAAATTTATATGTTGTGACACCTCAGTAGTAGGTTTGGAGTAATTCTGAAGTTTTTAGCGATGAATACAGCGCATTTTTTTTTTCATATCATGAAAAGAGTGGTTGGAAACTGGACAGCAAATTAATCTTTAAAAATTAAACATGAAGGAGCAGGAGGCAGTCGACAGAATTATGTAAAGTACTTTGGCAATGTTTGAACGTTGTTCCAGATAAAATTTTCGATGTTAATGCAAGTAGGTAGCAAAAAGCCAGATTTGGAAATCATAGAAAACCAAAGAATTTAAACTTGTACTGAATACACTGTTCAGGTCATCAATGTATGTAAGCCCAGAAAGAGTACAAAAGAGCGGATTTTTTGAAGTGTTGTCAACTAACATGGATGAATGGTCAATTCTTTTTACATTTTTCAGAGTTATGGACTTGTGAGAGTTATTAATTCTTTAGACTGTTTTGCTACTTTTAAAAATATGTTGAGGTTTTTAATCTCTAATATTGGTGTCCAGGTACAGAGGCAATTGATGCTTTAACTTGAGGTTTGGTGCTTTATACCAAAGGTTATTAATAAAATGGAGGTAAAAATTCTTAAGTAGAATATTCCTGAGTGAAAGTCCTCTGCATCTTGACTGTTCATATTAACGAGGGAAACTTTATTGTTAAACTTTGAGTGTTTACGTAACAAAGGTTTTATTACACGGCAAAGATAAGGAGAGAAAAAAAAAAAAAAAAAAAAAAAAGGAAATTTTTTCGCTGAAATTTAACTTTGATATAGAAGGTAAAGGTTTTTGAAATTACAAGTATATATGTACATTGTTTTATTTTTGGAATCTGCTTTCCAGGATCGTGAATGCAATGAAATGCCAGCAGTCGTCTTTAACGGTGGCATCTAATTTGGACAGGAAATTGGGGGACCTCAGTTGTCATGAGCATCTTCTATCATCGATGAATGGCAGCACCGACAAGGCCTACAAATTTGTCTTTCATCAAAGAGAAACTTACAATAATGGTCACGAGCAAAGCGAAATGCCATTGTATGTTGCTTTATTTATCACGCTTCTATTAGATTCCGGCGTTTTAGTAATCTCCAGTGATCAAGCTATTTATGCCATAACGTGCATGCATGAAATGAGGGGTTACATAGATCCAACGGAAAATTCACTTGTTAAATCTTTGCAAGCACCTGTGAAACATTAAGCTGGTAGATCGGTGCATACAAAGGATCTTTTTGATAATATGGTGTTGCAGAATCCGTGCGGATTATATTTTCCTATATTGAAAAACTTCTTTATTATTTTGATAGATCATTAAAGTTTTCTTATCTGAGATTTGGGGAATTAAGTTTATTGTAATTTGAAGATTTCTTAGTTGAACAGAAAAAAAAAAAAAAAAATTAAATCACCAATACTGTTTAGTTTTTGATATCGGAAGTTATCACAAATGCTTTTCCATATTTGATGTATTTTGCTTGATGCAGAGGAAGCTGGAATGATTTTGTCCTTTGATCGATTTCTCTTTAAGAAGTTTTTTAAAAGCTCCTGTAATGTAACCAAACATAATTTTTTGTTAAAACTGTGGCTACAAGTTCAAACATCGCAAACGATAACGTCAATGATAGGTGTCTTCATAGGCATGAGTGTTGGTAGTCTGTTTCAAGTAAACATGTTTGTCAAAGGCTTGAAAAAGAGGTTAAATGTGTAAATCATTCAATCGGAGCATTTATTTCTCTCTCTCCAATTTTTTCCTTCTCTCCCTTTCTTTGGTATTATCTAGGGTCAACCGGCACGGTGCGCTATAAGGCAATTTAATGTTTTATTATGTTTATACCTGTAGTGTAGAGAATGCGGAGTGAAGTGAGGACTAGAATTTTTTCGCGTTACGAAGTATAGCGAAAAATAATTGTCCTAACGACATGTAAGCAGATCTTAAGTGTCTTGTTACTTAAGTTGAGTTGTTATGTAGGCAGTGGCCAATGAGAATTTAGTGTTGGGTGAAACTTATTCGATGTTTGAAGAGGTATTGAGTAAGTGGTCACTTTCTAGCGCACGCTAGCCCGAGCAAGTCGAATTTATTATTAATATTATTATCATTATTATTTTTTAGTAGTACAAGAGTGAGGTTCCACCACTCAAATTTGAGTTACTCTGCATTATTGCCGTGGATACACAGGTTTCCATAGTTTTTTCAAAACTTGAGATTTTGTTTTTTATCTATGGTTTTTCCTGGGCGGCAGAGGAGGCTTATATGTTAATTTGACAGTTTGTTCATTTTGTTTTAAATATGCACTGCTATATCAGTACAGAAGTTTGTAGAAGTTATTAGAATGTGATGTTATATATAAATTGTTTTTTAAAAAGTATGATTCATTAGAAAAATAAACCTGGCGTCAACCGGCACGGTGCGCTATAAGGAGGGTCAACCGGCACGGTGCGCTATAAGGCAATTTAATGTTTTATTATGTTTATACCTGTAGTGTAGAGAATGCGGAGTGAAGTGAGGACAACAATATTTCGTTAAAGCCTGTTCCTGTAGGGGATTGCGCTTTTGGAAAAAAAAAAAAAACAGCGAGGCATCTTTTTATTTTTGAATAAGGGCTTGAAAAAATAGCCCATCGGAAAAAAAAAAAATAAAAAAAAATGATGTTAGATGAGCGGATCTGACCACCTCTAACTTGGAGCCTTGGAAATAAAAATTACTGTATTTTTGACTGGTAGAACATTTAAAATTCATGACAATTTTTTTCCCTATTCGTTTCATAATACTTTACTGACTTAATATTAGAAAACTTACAAAGGTATAGATACATCATTTAATATATACATTGTATTCAATAATCTTGCACAAGACAGATTTGTTTTAGCCAAAAAAAAAAAAAAAGATATGTGCACAAAAATATATAAACTAGCAAAGAAATTCCGATTAATAACATAACAAAAATTTTTATTTATTAACGCCAAGATTGTACGCTTATACACAACTAATAGAAATGGCAAGATCAAACTCCTGTTCCTGTCATTTTCTGGAAACCGTGTAGAAATAATACAGTCTTTACTTTTAAAATGGTATGAGGGATCATAACTGCATAATAATGAAGAAAATTACCATTGTTCGGCAACCAAGAAAAAGTGATTATTCCGCCATATCAATTTTTGCTTTTGACGTCTAAAATTAGATTTCCTAATCAAACAAGAGGATTAAATGGATAGCACCTTTATCATATGCACGTTATTATTAATTTAATATAGATATAATTAGTGATTATTGTAACCCGGATATATTAAAATGAACATGTGGTCTTTTATTAGTTCTACATCAAAGTGATACTTCAGATATTTGTCAATATAAAAAAGCACCAACGCCATCTATTGGCGTCATTCAAAATCGTTGCCATTGGTCACTTACATTCGGAGAATATGGGGGAGCAACTGTATCATAGCGTTACTTTGGATTCAATGATAAAATATGAGGAAATAGAAGGAATATATATGATAATTTGAAAGTCATCATGATGGTTTGATCCATGACCTCTCCGTAACCTTCCTATCAATTCAGAAAATGAAAAAAAAAAGAAAATCAAATAAATAAATAAATACAAAATAGTAAATTAAGCGGAATAGAGACCGTGATGATATTCGATCAAATACAACACTGATATAAAATACAGTCAAAGTAAAAAAAGAATATTTTATTTCAAGTTGTTTTATATCAACAATAATAGACAATAGGCTCTATGATATTGTGGTAGAACTTTCGAATGTCTACTATACCTGATAATGAATCACTTCTGATGACCTATGGTAGTTAATTGGATCATTGTCAGCTCATGTATTGAATGCATTTTGCCTCGGATATTAAATTCAAATCACAGACGGTAAATGGAAATAACATTGAAAAAAATGTAGAGGTTTAATTTAAAAAAAAAAAAAATAAATAAATAAAAATCTCACCCTTAGGGATTATGCCTTGCCTTCCTCTATTTTAAACAATTTTATTTTCTAAATAAGTGACATTTGTTACAATGATGCAAATTTCATGATAGGCCAACCTTCCTATTTGTTCCTCTGTATATTTATCAGTTTCTAAGGAGATTTTCTGGAATAATCTTTTACAAATTGTGCTATTATGAATTACGGTAAATTTCACTGTAATTGCGTGTCTGACTATAAAGTTGTATTTAAATCACACACATATTATATATATATATATATATATATATATATATATATATATATATATATATATATATATATATATATATATATATTTATATTTATATTTATATATATATATATATATATATATATATATATATATAAAGACATTGTACATTGGTTCTAGATAAGTAATTAATAAATGGTGTTGCTTATCCAGTGATTGAAATATAATATTCGTATTATAATAGACAATAGGCTCTATGATATTGTGGTAGAACTTTCGAATGTCCTTTTGATATACAGGAGTAGAAAAAGTCTTCCCATACTTCTTGGTTCATGTCATTGAGACCTTTATCAAGATAAACCTTTTTTTTTTTTTTTTTACTGATAACTACTATTGTAGAAATATGAGTTTATATTACTTATGCTGACAGATTTAGTAGGAAATGAAATTTGGAAATTTTTCAGTGTTTTTTCTCTTTTTTCTTATTCTCCATATATTCTCTAAATATTGATCAGTGACCTCAAGACGTTCCACTTTTGAATATTTATTTTTTGTGATATATAGGTTGACTCCTATATGGTACCCTATTGGAGTTTTCCTGGACCCCTATTTAGGAAAATAATTTCTGAATGATTTGACTTTGCACGTAGTATACATATCCCCGTGATTATACAACAGTAATTACCACTCTCAAATTTGTAAGAATTTATCCAACCCTGGTTTAATCATTGTGATATTGGAAACATATGATATGAAAATAACTCTCTCTCTCTCTCTCTCTCTCTCTCTCTCTCTCTCTCTCTCTCTCTCTCTCTCTCTCTCTCTCTCTCTCTCTCGCAGAAGTGAATATAAATTCACTCTATCTAAAAAAAAAGTCTTTGTACCTTAATATTGTTCTGTTTATTATATATTTTTTTTATTATATGCACATTGTATGCCCTATAAAATAAGAATAAACACCTTAGTAGCCTACTCTTTCATTTCCTACTACACTGAGAATGGACTAGATCACCATATACGGCATGAATATCCTACCAACAAAATACGTTGAAATATACTTAATTTGACAAATAAGTGAACATAAATGTCATAAAATAGATTTTCTTGCTAAATAAGAATTTAGAGTGTTTGAGCCATTAAGTGTACTCGATTCCTCATACTTATATTAGTTAATTGTCCTTTGAAGTTTTATATATTGGTAAACCTGAAAGCTTGATTACAGAATGAAATTCTTTTTCGTTTTATTCTATCCAAATACCGGAATGAAATATTTTTAATTTGCTGATCATTCTTCAACAAAACCGTAACCAATAACATTACAAAAATGAATATACAATTGTATTCAAATGCCACACGTAATGGCTAAAGTACACCGGTAAAAAAATCCTAAGAGATTAATAAGCGTTTCAACAAAATATTTCGTTTTTTGTTATTTAAATAGGAGAATTAACAGCATAAAACTTAAATCATAATTTGATAAGTATTTAGGCATAAATTTCTTACATATACAGCATATTCTTCCTTGATATTGATATCAAGACACCTTCTAAATCTTTGTCAGTGGTCAATCATATTCCGAATATTTAAGGGAGGAAGAGTAGTGGACAACTGTAATTTTGTTATTTAACGCACAACCATTAATGAATTTAAAATGTAATACCTGTTATAATGTTTCATTTGCTATAATATTTCATCATAAGAATATTCTAAGGCTAAAATAATATAAAATAATTAGACTTAATTTCAACTACACAGATAATTGAGTATGAATACCAAAACTAAAAAGAAAACAGGATGCAATACACATAAATTAACATATAATCGGCCATTATAGTTCTAAAACACTTAATTCAACAATCATGTAGATCACAGATCCATATGCTTGATGCTTGCTACTTAAGGGTCCTGATTCACAATTCATAACAGTGCTTCAGCATATTGTGACGAATCATGAATTGGAAGTCTTGAAAGTTCCATGGCCATTTTGAGTAAACAGTGGTAATCTTTTCTGTTATATTCCAACCAAATACTAAAATAAAGCATACATTTAGTATGTTGCTCATTCGTCAACAAAACATACAGCGTTAAATATATGAAGATGAATATACCAATGCATAAAATTCTTGGGGGCAGAATCTTTAGTTCATCAGTAGAAATACATTTCCCCACCAAAATTTCCTAAAGGAATAAAAAGGGATTTGATATGTTGCAAAGTAATCAAAAGAAATGAAGGTGGTATGGCGTATAATTTTCGAGCATCATTAATTTTTTCCCCATAATATCACCGATTCCTAATATCAACGTGGCGTGAGGTATTAATAAGTAAAGGGAGAAATTTTAAATCTTTTCTCTGTGAAAGTGAATTACTATATGAATAAGTAACGATTGATTTGGATTGAACTCCTTTATGTTCCTTTATTTAAATTGATTTCAAGTTTATATAATTTGAGAAAAATTACATATCTGTTAGAGTAATAAACTTGAAGGTATTAAGTATTTCTTATATTATTCTATTCTTATATATGGTTGACAACCTTGACAGGAAGATAACATAAGAATTTGAATGCTTTATTTGTTTAATTGTTTGCATCTTACTCCTGCTTACTTCAGCTCTAGAGAGAGAGAGAGAGAGAGAGAGAGAGAGAGAGAGAGAGAGAGAGAGAGAGAGAGAGAGAGAGAGAGAGAGAATTCAATTATTTTCATGTCATAAGTTTTTAATATAACAATAATTAAAGCATAGTGGGATGGCTGTTGATTCTTTCCAATAAATGAGAGTTAATCAAAACCATTCGGGAAGCAATTATCAAAATAATTCACCTTCACTCACCACAATCGAAGTTAAACCATCGAGGAATCTAATACATTATGGGTCATATACGGCATAGTAACAATTGGAACAATATGAGATCAAGGAAAATTTTTTGATGGAATATCCAGACATAACGGGCAGGAGTACGAAGAATTTAAATGACCCTCGCGTTTCATTTCTAATAAATTTCTCATCAAGTATGGTGAACTCTTATACCAACAATATTGATTTCAGTGAAAAAAAAAGAGAAAAAAAAAAAAACATTCTTTCCGGATAATTTATGCCGTTTAGAAATTAATTCTAATGTCATCAACGGGGAAATTGTTGCAAAGCTTTGTCATCTCTCGAATAACAAAAGGGCATAATTGGATCAATTTCTTAGCTTCCTCTAAATTGGATTTTTCTAACACCAAGTATGATATTTGTTCATCCCAACAGCAACATATATTTCTTACGTAAGACCTAATTACCAGAATTATATATATATATATATATATATATATATATATATATATATATATATATATATATATATATATATATATATATATATATATATAATTAGTTATACCTGAACGTGGTAAAAAGGTTTCCTTACCGTCATAATCAGCAAAGCTGTACTAGTGAGGCCCACCCATACTACGTTAGTTTGCCATCATCACCACTCTACACTGGCTAGCTTTGCCCTACAGTGGATTAGAAACGGCAAAATCTGTAGCTGTTGTGGTATATTTGATAAGAGTATTTGTTGTATCAGACTCTCAATTACCCTGAGATTTGCTCTATATCCATAATATTAAAATTTTAGAACGCTGCACCTAGAAAATCGTAGTAAGAACCGGATAATTTAGAAAATAATTTTTTTTTAATATCTTAGAAGTCCAGACTCAGTTGCCCAGAGTTACAGCTTTAATTGTCTTTGTAAACGACCGACTTTTCACCCTCGTTTCCATTGTCACTCCCTTTTAACTACAGTAGATTGAAATCAGTATTTCAAACAACAAGCAATCGATCACTGAGATTACTATAATTTAGTTAATTAGCTCATGTCATCAAAAATGAATCATCATTAGGTATTAAGTATAATCGAAGGACAAGACCTTCTATAATTTAGAATATGTATCTATCCTGTTATCAAGAACATTCATTACACCTCGGTGTATTTTCGAGATATATGAATGGCTCCAATAATAAATGAACTCATGATATATATCGTAGAACAAATTAACGCTTCGACAGTATACTATAATATAGTCTGTTGTTGATGGCTATTATAGAAATATATCATGGAATACAAAGAAAAATAACATTTCATTAATGGTGGGTTTCACTTGTGCATTTAGAAAAGTGCCGTAATAGCAGAGATACATTGACGTTTTTTTTATTTAACTAAATGTACTAATTTCTCTTTATTTGCATTATTTCTTAATTTTTGCTAAAGTCACGAAGTCAAGAATTTAGTTTCATATTGTTTTTTTTCTTGAATTTTCAGATATTTTTATATTTTTTTCCACATATATTATTATTAAAAATCACATATACAGTAATGCTGTCTATCATATAGCACATTATAAATCTAGCGTCCATATCATCGCTCTGAGTAACAGGAATGTTTTAATAACCTCTGAGACAAATTTGTGTTTCACTGAATTTATGTCACTTGGACTGCCTGATTTGTCACGGCCTTGATACGTACGAGTTTGTAGGCCTATTCATATCTAATTTATTTCAGAACATTTGAGTATCTCTTACAATATACCATGCCACATTTCAGTTTTAGAAACATGTTTGTATCTATTTATGTATATTTCAATTGAATGTGTAAGACTTGACAAGGCTTTTTACATTCTGGTTTTGGAGGAAAGTTTGTAACTAATTATATTTCTGTCATTTGAATATATCAGAAGGGACAATGGCTTACTCCGTTAAAGTTTCATAAACTTGTGACGACGTGCATCATTTCAATTTTAAAGTGAAATTTATACCTAGGTATTATTTAAGTCAGTTGAGTGTGTCAAATGTGAAAATATCTTACCTTATAATTTCGGATAATTGACTTTTTTTCATATTCAGAGGTTTGTTGTGTGTCAGACAGGATTAAGCTCTGCCACTTAAAAAAAATTCAAACCAATTAAATCCATTTTAAGTGAGTATGCCTCCTGTGGCCGCGGGGGCATAAAAATAATTAGAATAGCGACAACGTTATCCCTGCATGTCGTAAGAGGCGACTAAAAGGGACGGGACGAGGGGGCTGGGAACCCCCTCTCCTGTATTTACAATCCTGTGATATATCAGCAAAGAGGTGGAGCTGGGGGGAGAGTGACTGCTCCACGCACTCTAGTTTTGGGGTGTTTGAATGTGTGTGGATGTAGTACAATAGAGAGTAAAAGATGTGAGATTGGAAGTATGTTTAGGAATAGAAGGATGGGTGTATTGGCCTTGTGTGAGATAAAAGGGAAGGGTGAAGTGATGTTTGGTGAAATGTCTGGCTTGCTGAGTGAATGGATGACAGGTAAAGTAGTTAAATGGAAGGAGATATCATCTAGGTTAATGTGGGTAAGGGTTAGGTTGGGTAGTGAATGTTGGGCTTTCGTCAATGCATATGGGCCAGGTAGTGAGAAAAGTGAAGAAGAGCAGAATGAGTTTTGGAATGAATTAACTAGGTGTGTAGAAGGACTGGGTAGAAGGAATTATGTAGTTGTCATGGGTAACTTAAATGCTAGAGTGGGTGCTGGAGAGGTAAGAGATGTCATTGGGAAGTATGGTGTACCAGGTGAAAATGAGTGGTGAGAGACTGGTAGATATGTGTGTTGAGCAAGAGATGGTGATAAGTTCTAGCTTTTTCAAAAAGAAAGATAAAAACAAGTATACATGGGTAAGAGTGGCAAATGGAAGAGTAGTAGAAAGGGCATTAATGGATTATGTGTTGATAACTACAAGAATGTTTGGAAGATTGAAAGAAGTGCACGTGTTTAGGGGTATGGCTAACGGTATGTCTGATCATTTTTTGGTGGAAGGAAAATTAATTGTAGCAAAAGAATGGGGGAATAGAGTAGGTGGATGTAAAAGGGAGCTAGTGAGGGTTGAAGAGCTAATAAAAACGGGGGTAAAAAGTAAATATCAGGAAAGGTTGAAAATGGCATATGACGAAGTGAAAGTAAGAGAAACTGGTAATTTAGAGGAGGAGTGGAAGTAAGTAAAAGAAAATTTTGTTGGGATTGCAAGTGATGTGTGTGGCAAGAAGGTTATTGGAGGCAGCATGAGGAAGGGCAGTGAATGGTGGAATGAAGGAGTGAAGGTAAAAGTGGAAGAGAAAAAGAGGGCTTTTGAAGAAGGGCTGCAAAGTAATAGTATAGAGATGTATGAAAAATATAGAGAGAAAAATGTGGAAGTAAAGCGCAAGGTAAGTGAGGCAAAGAGGACAGCTGACCTGAGGTGGGGTCAGGGAGTGGGTCATTCATATGAAGAGAATGAGAAGAAGTTTTGGAAAGAAGTGACGAGAGTAAGGAAGGCTGGCTCAAGAATTGAAGAGACGGGTGAAAGATGGAAATGGATTGTTGTTAAAAGGAGAGGAGGCAAGGAAAAGGTGGGCAGAATATTTTGAAAGTTTACTGAATGTTGAGGATAATAGGGAGGCAGATATAATTGCTGTTGCAAGTGTTGAGGTGCCAGTGATGAGAGATGAGAATGAGAGAGAGATTACAATAGAGGAAGTGAGGAGAGCACTAGATGAAACGAGAGTTGGAAAAGCATCTGGTGTGGAAGGTGTGAGAGCTGAGATGTTGAAGGAAGGGGGTGTGACTGTACTTGAATGGATGGTGAGATTGTTTAATATGTGTTTTGTGTTGTCAATGGTACCAGTGGATTGTGTTTGTGCATGTATTGTATCACTACATAAGGGTAAGGGAGATGTGTATGAGTGTTGTAATTCAAGAGGTATTAGTTTGTTGAGTGTAGTTGGAAAAGTGTATGGTAGAGTACTGATCAATAGGATTAAGGATAAAACAGAGAATGCAATCTTAGAAGTACAGGGTGGTTTTAGAAGAGGTAGGGGTTGTATGAATCAGATTTTTACAGTTAGGCAGATATGCGAGAAATATTTAGCAAAAGGTAAGGAGGTGTATGTTGCGTTTATGGATCTGGAGAAAGAGTATGATAGAGTTAATAGGGAAGCAATGTGGAATGTGATGAGGCTGTATGGAGTTGGTGGAGGGTTTTTGCAAGCAGTGAAAAGTTTCTACAAAGGTAGTAAAGCATGTGTTAGAATAGGAAATGAAGTGAGCGATTGGTTTCCAGTGAGAGAGGGGCTGAGAAAGGGATGTGTCATGTCGCCGTGGTTGTTTAACTTGTATGTTGATGGAGTGGTGAGAGAGGTGAATGCTCGATTGCTTGGACGAGGATTAAAACAGGTAGACGAGAATGACCATGAATAGGAGGTAAATCAGTAGTTGTTTGCGGATGATATTGTACTGGTTGCAGACACGGAAGAGAAGCTTGGCCGATTAGTGACAGAATTTGGAAGGCTGTGTGAGAGAAGGAAGTTAAGAGTTAAGAGTAAGGTTATGAGATGTGCGAGAAGGGAAGGTGGTGCAAGGTTGAATGTCATGATGAATGGAGAGTTACTTGAGGAGGTGGATCAGTTTAAGTATTTGGGGTTTGTTGTTGCAGCAAATAGTGGAGTGGAAGCAGATGTACGTCAGAGAGTTAATGAAGGGTGCAAAGTGCTGGGGGCAGTTAAGGGAGTAGTAAAAAATAGAGGGTTGGGCATGAATGTAAAGAGAGTTCTACATGAGAAAGTGATTGTACCAACTGTGATTTATGGATTGGAGTTGTGTGGAATGAAAGTGACGGAGAGACAGAAATTGAATGTGTTTGAGATGAAGTGTTTAAGGAGTATGGCTGGTGTATCTCGAGTAGATAGGGTTAGGAACGAAGTTGTGAGGGTGAGAACGGGTGTAAGAAATGAGTTAGCAGCTAGAGTGGATATGAATGTGTTGAGGTGGTTTGGCCATGTTGAGAGAATGGAAAATGGCTGTTTCCTAAAGAGGGTGATGAATGCAAGAGTTGATGGGAGATGTACAAGAGGAAGGCCAAGGTTTGGGTGGATGGGTGGAGTGAAGAAAGCTCTGGGTGATAGGAGGATAGATGTGAGAGAGGAAAGAGAGTGTGCTAGAAATAGGAATGAATGGCGAGTGACTGTGACGCAGTTCCGGTAGGCCCTGCTGCTTCCTCTGGTGCCTTAGATGACCGCGGAGGTAGCAGCAGTAGGGGATTCAGCGTTATGAAGCTTCATCTGTGGTGGATTACGGGGGAGGGTGGGCTGTGGCACCCTAGCAGTACCAGCCGAACTCAGTTGACTCCCTTGTCAAGCTGGGAAGAACGTAGAGAGGAGAGGTCCCCTTTTTTGTTTCCTTAGTTTGATGTTGGCTACCCCCGAAATTGGGGGAAGTGCCTTGGTATATGTATGTATGTATAGAATTTCAAGAGGTAGATAATTTCTTTCATGTTTGTAATAATAAGTAGATTAATTTTGAATATTCATGTAATTGTAAAGTAAATCCAAAGTACTCCTTGTCTATTTTAAGTTTAGATTCCTAGTGCCAAGTAAAGCTATCACTTAACTTAGAAAATATGATTATTTGAATGTAATGTTATTGAGAAATTTTAGACTTTAAATGAAGTTTCTCTCTTTTGACATGATAGTTATCTAATCCGAGATTCAGAGAAAATGAAAAGAAAGATCAAACTCCTGTTCCTGTCATATCTGGGATGCTTATTTACAATCAGCTCGACATTTAGACAGATGCTTTGCCCTGGGCCTGTAACTTCACATGCTTTCGTGATGTCACTGTGTTTACATTTGGTTCAGAGGTAATACGACATTTAGCGGCAACTGTGAGTGACAAGGTTTATTAATAACAATAATATCCATAGAAGAAATAATAGATTCTATTCTTTGGGGGTTTGAGGCAATAGTTTTAAATGATTGTGCTGTTAGAACAATTATATTTAACGAAGAAGATGCGGTAAAATTAGTTAAACGCCCAGTAGCGGCAGAATATATAAGCCTTAACTGCAAATACAAATTCAATATAGAATCATATAACATGGATTTTCAAGATAAATTGCATTGCTTACTCTTTCTCAATATATATTATGCCGTTGTAAAGTAAGAAATGTACAGTAAAAAGATTTCATGATAAAAATATAAACCGCTGCAATTTTATATCTAATGTGCTTCGGTATATTTGGTAGATGAAGAGCTGATTACTACTCATGGTAGCACATCATTCTGGAAACGTTTGACTAAATGAAAGGAAAACATAATAAAACATTGAATTTCATGATAAATTGCATTGATTACTCTTTTTAAATATATATTGTCTTTGCAAAGTAGGAAATGCACGATAAAAAGGTAAAATATATACATGTGCAATGTTTAGAAGCTGGTATGCTAGTGACATCATGAAAGCATATAGCGTAACAGGCACGGGGGCGGAGCTTAAGTCTAAATGTCGAGCTGATTGTAAATATGCATCTGGGAAAGTGCAGAATATCACTACAGTCGTTACTTATGTCAAAAGGAAGCACAACTATACAGACTTGAGAATCACCAAATTACCCGATATTAAATAGAATAATCATTGCTCCCAATAGAGAAAAAGTTATTATCCCATTATATCCCTTATCGCCTTTGCCTTCAAAAATTTCTTTTCCTAACAAAACGGGGGAACAAAAAATAAGGCACTGAGATGAACATTTGATAAGTACTTTTGCATAAATTTCTTACAGATATTCTTCATGAATATTAATACTGGTACATATTGAAGTGACCACGTGGTCGCTTCTCTGTTCTCTAGCTGCTGAGAAAATATTCAGAGATTTTCTACTATAGACAGTGCACCAACACCATCTATTGGCATCTTATAGAATCGTGTTAATCAATTAAATTCCGAAAATCTGAGTGAGAGGGGGTTATACAATTATAACACCTGTGTTTATCGAGTCATTAGCATTGTATTCAGATTATGATATCTACAATTCTAATCTATTAGTTATTGTACCTAATTGTATGGGTATCTTAAGCCTAACCTAATAAAAATAGATATCTCACAAGTAACCTAGACTTTTATTATCCCTGTACTGATAATGGACTTTCCCACCATAAACGGTGTGAAGACCCAAACTAACAACAAATCCTGATGAAATGTGATTAGATTTACATAAAAATAGCCATGTCATATTCTGGAATCATTTTACATGTTATAGATGCAGTCTGATTATAGATCTGGCAGTAACTGTAGTCTTCTTGAAGCGTTTTAAATGTTATAGATGATGTCTGAGCAAGGATCTAGCAGTAACTTTAGTCTTCTTGAAGCGTTTTTAAACCTATTAGATGATGTTTGAGCAAAGATCTAACAGTAATTTTAGTCTTCTTGGAGCGTTTTTAAACGTTATAGATGTTGTTTGAGCAAAGATTTGGCAGTAATTTTAGTCTCCTGGGAGTATTTTTAACCGTTATAGATTCTGTATGAGGAAAGGTCTGGTAATAATTTAAGTCACCTGGAAGCGTTTTAAAATGTTATAGATGATGTCTGAGCAAAGATCTGGCAGTAATATTAGTCTTCTTGAAGTGTTTTAAATGTTTTAGATATAGTCTGAGCAAGGATCTAGCAGTAATTTTAGTCTTCTGTGAGCGTTTCAAACGTTATAGCATGTACTGTTACTGTAAGAGTTTTGATGTGTGACGGGCCAAGAGTAGGGTGCGAGTCAAAGGCGAGATGAATGCAACTGAGTAACTTTTTTAAAAAAAGTTAAAGTTGCGGGTTTTAGGTCTCCACTGAGACGATTTACATCATTCTCCTCGGGCGACCATTAGCCAGCAGGGACTATCACTAGACCCCTCTAACTTCCCCCCCACCAGGCGCCACCCTAGGAGTACCCCCCGGTAGAAGGTGTCACGGTATTCGCGTCCCTGGCGGGGACTGAACTCGGGACCTCTGCAATAGAAATCCGCGACGCTACCAGCCTTTCTACAGTAAATAAAAGTAGATTTAAATTATTATTATTACTATTATTAATCCCTTCTATACACATTAGATGATACACAATACACACACAGACACGCACACACACACACACACACATTATATATATATATATATATATATATATATATATATATATATATATATATATATATATGTATATATATATATATATATATATATATATATATATATATATATATATATATATATATATATTAGTACGTCAGTAAGCATTTTCTTTAACAATGGATGGCTCAAGACAAAATCAAAATAACTTTCACTACCACATCCATACTTTAAGTGTTAAATCATGGCTAAAATTCTCAGGCAAATATATGACAACTTTAGCAACTTCAAGAACCAGCGAATAACGATGACCAGCAGCACCTCTAACCCACCCGCCCACATTACCTATCATTTGCATTTTTCAAACTGGTAGGTTTCCCTTCTTGAGTCGAACTAATTTTGAGGAAACTCATTTAGATAGTTTGCTCAACTGAATAAATCCCTTTGTATTTCTAGCAAACTCTACATTTAAAATCAGTGGCTCTGTATATTAATGTTAAAGCTCTCATTCAATGGTTCATTTCCATGAATTTAATCCCATTATTTTCATACGAGGTGTAAATCTAAATTATAAGAGTATTAATTTATTATTAATTTTATGAATTACCAGTGATTTCCACCCTCAATTTTAAAATAGAAAACTCCTTCGTTTTACTACCCAGAATAGGAAAGTAATATTTCTTTCCCTTTTCAAGTTTTATTTTTGGGTTTATAAAAATTACCTGTTAAATATGATCAAGGATTTTTTAAACTTGTCTATAGATTCAATACTGTATATCCCATGGCTAAACTTAAAAAAAGAAAAAGTTTATGAATATTTTAATCCACCAATAATTTCTTCAACTCTACATACAAAAAGTGTATTGATTTACGCATAAATAATAAGTAATTAGAAGTTATTAATCCAGTATCATACAGAATTTCAGAATGAGAAAAACAATGTTAAAATTTTACAAGTAAATTTTATGATTATAATCTAGGATATGTAAAAATTCTGAGGATGCTAATTCTGAAGGTCAATTTATGTCACTTCTTCTCTTTCGATAAGAAAAACCCTTAAAAGCCCTTTGCCCGTTTCCACGTTATTGCTGATTCCATCATTTTATAAAGGCCCATCCATTCTATCACTTTATCTCGTCTTTACATCCTCTTAAGGGAAAAAGAGAGAGAGAGAGAGAGAGAGAGAGAGAGAGAGAGAGAGAGAGAGAGAGAGAGAGAGAGAGAGAGAGAGAGAGATAGACTTTCGAATGGATAAATATCTGGTTTTAAAAAATATAGATCTGATATATTCTCTGTCATAATGTATATGAATGGAAGAATAGTACAATGCTTAATCATACGAGATACATGCCATAATGCTTAGAAACAATAGTTTACAGAACGATAAAATTCGGGTTAAAGCTACTTAAAGAAAGTGGAACCAGATATATACAACAATATACTGTATGGACGACCGGAGGATAGTGGTGTTTGTTTCATGATAAAATGCCAGAGGTATCGAGTCACATATTATGTGAAACAAGATGTGGGAATTATGAAACGACTTTTCTGTTGAAGCTAAGGTAGCAATACGAGGAATGATTGTTGACCTAAATCCACCTTGAAGATATGTAGTTTTGATATACAGTGACAATGAAAAAAAAAAAGTTGAAGCTGCGCTGATGAACTGTTTTCAGAGAATATTATGTCTGCTGATAACCGAGTTGGAATTATAGATCTATAGAAAAGGGTGGAAAGGTTACTTTGAGTGAAAGGATATAATTATCTCAATATTTTGAGGTGGTTTAGTCACATAGAAGAGATGGAAACCAAGTGTAAGTGAATAAAATATGCGATTAATAAATGGCTAGGGCAGAAGGAAAGTATGACTGCATACAGATGTATGTACTGAGGAATAAAGGACGTGCTGGGTAGAATGGCTGTAATATGCAAGAAAGAAATCTAAGGGTTGTAGGTAAAATTCTGTGAATTGAACTATTTTTTATACCTTTCTTAGTTATTGAAGCAAGTAAAGAAGCTGTAGTATTATTGCACATAATAAGTTTTCTACGATTTACAGTTTAAAGGTTGCCTTCCCATAGGAAATAGCAGAACAAAAAGACAAAAAAACCAAGTCATTACGGGTTGTAATATACCAAGAGACCGTGTCTGTAGGGAATCTAAAATAACAACTGAGGTCATTTCAACAAGATTGCGTATTGGTCTTCCAAGACTGACCTATGACTTTTTAATGTGCACACACCATAGTTCCCAGGTGTACTGAATGCGTAATGATTTAACCAAAAATAAATTTATATTTTGGTCAGCCCACTATCTGTCGGACATTTTATCAGATTCTGAGAGCTTTCTGTTTTCGATATTTCAACGTCTAAAAAAAAAACACAGATTTAAGGAATATGATGTGTGTGCGTGCACACGTATTTATATACTGTATATACATATAAATACACATACATACACGTACTGTACATACACGCACTTTATTGTATGATTTATACTAACTAGTGATCAAATGGATATTGACAACAATAGGCTCTTTTGGAATGATATTACATTAAACAATTCTCCGTTTTCATGTTGACCATATGTGTTACTTGACTTTTCACTGAAAATTAAACCTTCTCTATATCCCGTTTATATCCTAAAGTTTATTGTACAAGGCGTGTTGAGAGAGAGAGAGAGAGAGAGAGAGAGAGAGAGAGAGAGAGAGAGAGAGAGAGAGAGAGAGAGAGAGAGAGAGAGAGAGAGAGAGAGAGAGAATCCTTCACGAAGAAAAGTCTTGCTTTACACGCTACCCATACATGTTCCTTGTTTTTTCAGGTGAAGTGAAACCTACTTTACACTCGATCGTTTTCCTAGTTTCTGTTTTAGTACAAGGAATTGACAGCTGGCGGAGACTTTTTGATTAGCATTTTCTTTGTGTTCCCTTTTCCATTAATTTTCAAAAGAATTTTTACCGACCGGTGAAATTGGAAACATTTTCTTTAATTCAAACCCATCCATTCTAAAAGGTTTTGAGGACATGATCACGTGTCTTTGTTATTTTGTTCCAAATGAGAAGATGATAGACATTGAAGACACTATATTTGGTGTCTATTCTTATCCATTTGCAGCTTATAGGTACATATCTTTATTTTCACCGAGATGTTGAGTGTGTGTGGTCTATATTCTATTCGTTATGATATATAACTCTTTGGTTTTCTTTATATAGACTTCGGTTAGACTAGGATATAAAGATCCACAATATTTTTCAATCAGTATTTTATACTGAATTGCTTGCAATTTGTCGTATGGCATACACGGTATTTATTCAATAGCCTTCATTTACAAATTGATCGAAAGTTAGGATATTTTTTGTAATATATCCGACCTCCTTTATCATTTAGATGAACACGTTCTGGCTGTGCTACTTACTTGTCTCTCGATTTTCCAATGCATTAAAATGGGCTCTCATAGTTAAGCTTCAACTGTAGGTAGGTGTGTTAATGTTAGATTTCTTAAATAATTAAGAAAAGCCTTAAAGGTAAACCAAGGCTCAAAAAGAAGTTAGTGGCTCAGTTATGCCCATCAAATGCTTATAGCTAATCAGAAACACGAAAAAAAAGTTGAAAAACGCATCTTAATTTGATGTGTCAAAAATCTAAATTCTCCATGACATGTGGTAAAAGAAAAAAAAAATTACTTGAAGACTACTTTCAATCCTTGACACATTACTGGACATGTGCCTATCGTGAGTTTTGCAAAAAATATGTATTATGATAGTTGATTTTCTGTTTGTATTTCCATGTGAGAAAAAAAGTAAAATGTGATAAATTTGCAAAATATCACGGTAAGTCTACTTAAAAATATGTGTTTTTGTAACTAAATGTGATTTTATTAATGTATTCTGTACTCAACATTTTTGAAATGTTCTAAATCTATAGTGGTTTGTAGTGTGATTATCCGACGAGTCTGGTTGGAAAGGATATTTCCTCTCGCAATTTAAATGCAAAACCATTCTTTAAAAAATTATAACGATTGTCCAAACAGAGTTTAGCCTGTTTTGATTAATATCATATATTACGACTTGTGGTCATATTTGCTCTCTTTAGTATGTTCCTCACTTAAATCACCTTTTTTTTTTTTTGTGTGTGTATACATGCCCGGATATTAGACATTTTTTCTGTACAGGTGCATAAAGGAATGTCTCAAAAAAGCTAAGTTACTTTATTGGTTCAAAATCACGGTGCCATATTTTCCATTGAGAATGATTTCTCTCTATCAATTTGTTAAGAGGAATATGGTGTTAAATGCCATCCAAAAACAGTGGTCCGTTATTCAAAATCTCTCTATATTTACTTATGGCTACAGGTCACTATGATAAATATTTTGTTATAACGATAAATATTTCAATCTATAGGTTAGTAAAAAATTTTTAAGTCCCAAACTTTGTATCCTATGGACTGCTCAAGTATTAAAAGTTAGTAATCATCATAGATTTGTCGAAAAAAGAAAAAAAAATAAATAAAATAGAAAAAAGTTTAATTTGTCATGTTCATAAATGCCTAATTTTTTGTATTAGAAATGGTAGAAATTTTCGACAAGACGAAATTAATAACAATCGATAACGGAAGTATTATCTTAAATTACTTTCTATTGGTCGATAGTAGACTCCACAAGCTTACTGCCAAGAGAACTACAAAATAATTACCACCCAGGATTATGGCAATCACAGGCACTCAGCATATATTATCTGGTAGAAAATCCCCATGAGCACACTTATTTCTTTATCATTTCTTATTTCAGAATTACTGAACTTTAGTATTGTATGATTTATAGAAATAATAAAATCTCTGAATGTCGATTTTTCTAATGATAATGATTTTCCTAATATCAATAATAATAATAGTAATAATAATAATTCTAATTATATTCTTAGCAATTTCATATATAATAATAATTTTCACAATTTCAACCAGCGGTATAATAAGGCCGCTTTGATAACTTTATGATATCTTTCAGCATAAAAGAGATCCTAAAGTCATCAAAGCGGCAGCTCAATGTGGCTACGATTTTTGCTACAATACAATTTCATTCGATCGGTATTTTTGTAGGTATTTATATAACGTTTTGTAATGTGCAACAATCTTAATTTTTATTTTCAATATCTTTTACTCATGAGTACTTGCACTGAATTGAGGCTTAAAATCTATTACTTGAATAAAACAAATGCATGCGTTAGCTTTAAACTTTTTTCTCATTCCATTCATTAATTATACATTCATGTGGTTTCCAATGTTAGAATCGATTAGTGTCTGAGTTTTAGAAAATAGAGTTTAGTCTCGAAAGTCAGATGACTGTTTTCATTTAGAATTTTTCTATATCTTAACTCATTACTGATGCTGTAATTGTACATTGGTTGTACCTTGCGGTCATAAATACCGGAATGAGGCAGTGATTATGGTATAAAAAAGATTACATAAAAACACTTGTAGATCGTGTTGTTAATTGCAAGAATCTAATTCATTGTCCGTAGCCGACTTATATTTTACTCATGCTATATATAAGCAAACAAAGTGAATTAAAAGATTCGCATGGAAATCAATTAATTGTAAAACTGTTTATTGATTCTCTTTTGTTTATTTACTCTCAATAAGCAATATTTTGTACCAGATCCACCTAACTCCGTCGTATGTTTCCTGTTTTATTTTTTTCATTCCATAAATTCTTGTCATAGTGTCTACAGTCTCCCATGAAAGAATCCTCCGGTTGATACTCCCAGCATTACTATTGATGATTACGGTACCCTTATCTTGCCATGTATTCTTATACTCGTGAAACATGCTTCTGTTTGATTGGTAGGCTTATTGCCTTGTAGGAAAGCGAATTTAACAGCTTGTTATATCCAATAGCTGTGCTTTATAGAGGGAATATGCCATTATTTCTAATAATGCATGTGAAAAATAGTTTATAAAAAGTCCCACCAGGAAATACTGTAAGTAGAGTCATGAAAGTGGGAATTATATTTCCATTTTCAATTTTAGCAGTTTTTTCATTAATTTTTCTCTAGCTAATATATCCAAGCTTTCGGATATATATATATATATATATATATATATATATATATATATATATATATATATATATATATATATATATATTTTAAACGAATGTACTATAACAATGAAAGCCAAACTTAATAGATTCACTGGTACCGCACCTCTCTCTTTGATGCAAGTTATACATTCTCCAGAACTTCAAATCCCGTCTTTCGCTTTTAATCAAAGTTTCCTTCGACACATCTCTCGGATTCGTTTATCTTTCGGCAAAGATACACGCAATAAAATGCAAGGTATGAGAACTATTACTTTGTTAGGGAGCCTGAAATCCTTCATTATTTCTAACAAAAACCTTCCATACAACATGTAAAAAAGTTAAAATTATGGAATGTTTTACCGTTTTTATTTGGGTTTTTGTGTCAATTATGAAAACCTTTTAGTTTTTGATAGTGAACTACATTAAGCATCTATTGCGATCATTGTAATTATTTAATTAGCAATGAAAACACAAGAAAAATATTGACTATATTTGTTATGGCTATGTCACTTTTTACACTTATTTCAGCTGTGCTTATATAGTTTTATACATAAGAAAAAAAAAATAGAGGACGAATTCTCATGCACTATTTAGAATAATAATGGAAATCAAAATCTATATCTCATAACCTAAAAAATACTTTCGTTTGAATGCCTATTGCAATTAGCCCTGCAGAACCAGCATCATATCGATGCAAAATTCATCCTCTATTTTAAATGGACGGTAGTGTTATAATCCCATATGATAAACACATTCTAGATAATAATCATCATGCAACATATAAATTATGAATTATCTAGCAAGATTAACCATTGAAATGCAATCATCAAAAAAATGTTTTTTTCCCCGAGATTCATCAAAACACGAAATTGTGTTCTTGACTAATTTTTATAGAATAAATATGGACAGGAGTGGCAACGCGATGTAAATGAATTTTTTTGGAACAGATAACGAGTTTATATACTATAGCATTACAGAGTATGAGCGTGCATGAAACACTATGGTACATGGCTTTCCTCACTTAAAAGATGACATACATGATTAATAAGACACCGTGCTTTGAGAAATGTAGGTAGGTCATCTTGCTGGAGATATCAAGTTTTAGGCAATCAATGGAGCTCCTGTCTTCTTTGCCACTAATATTAATTAAGAAAGCCTTCGGTGTGTGACGAATCATATCACGAGGAAGGGGCCCGAGTAAGGAGATGACAGCAGAGACTTGCTAGTGTTATTGCGCAGTAGGAAGACATGTGTTCTGGCATGTAAATCTTTCTGTGTGTATTGCTTAGCTGGGGGCTTGTAAGTGGCAGCGCGGAGTAAATTTTCTCACGACGTGATGTAGGCGCTGGAGATTGTCAGAGGAGGTTTCACCCAGAAAAATATGTAGCTGGGGCGACCAATGGATTGTCAAACACCATTTCCGCTGCATATACAACTATGGCATCCTTAGGAGCGTTCTTAATCCCAGGAGGACCAAGGAAAGTTGAGTTAAACCAGTTAGAGTTATTGCAACTGGACATCAAAGCTGCTTTGAGGGTGTGATGAAAACATTTAACCCTTCCGTTGACTGCAAGGATGTAGGTGGTTTTCTGATGTATGGTGATGCCTGGATACACAAATGAGAGGGATACACAATCTCGCTATCCACCCTGAGAGTAAGGCAGATATACATGAGGTGGATATTGCAGTTTGCCTGGGAATGGCTTTTGGCCACCGAGTGAAGCAGTCAGTGACGGTAAACCGGTAATGTTGTCCTTGTGATATGGGTGGGGGACCTACTATGTTAACGTCAATGCGTGCAAAACGATACTGAGTTTGAGGAGAGGTGACCACTCCTGAATGCATGTGTTGATGTACTTTTGAACTTTGGCATGGAGTACCGTCGCTTACCCAATCCTTAGCTTCCTTCGTAATGCTGTGCTTAATGAACTTCGTTTACAGCAGCTGTCCAGTAGATCGGCGCGAGGGAGGTGAGAGGCCTTAGATAAATTTAAACACCTCTCGGTGCATGAGGGTAGTTATCCAGGATCATGGTCTACCACTACTGACGTCACAGAGGACGGTGGCATAGGAGTCATCGAGAGCAACCTCTTATCAACGGAGGGATGTGTAGGATATAGTACATGCCTGGTGTTCTGGATCTTATCGTTGGACTTCTGCCCAGGCTCTGTAATCCAATCACAGGTGAATGGCAGCCAATATGTTTCTCGACAAGGCATTGACAACGGGATTCTCTCTCATGGTCATGCTGAAGGGTGGAGTTGCATTCAGCCACGGCAGAGAGATGTCAGTGTTGATGGGCAGACCAGGCTTCAGACTGTTGAGTGAAGGCGTACACCAGAAGCTTGTTGTCCATGTGAATGCAATAGGTGTAACTTCTAATAAGTGGCAAAAGTGACAGACATCTGTACTAAGGTGGAGTAGCCGGATTCTGCAATAGACAGTTTTATACTGAAGAAGACCAATGGGCAGGGCAAGCTGTTGACCACCTATTCGAGCACTAGACCAAATGAGAGATTATTGGCATCGATAAAGGTAAGGGGAGGGGCATATGGCCCAGAAAAAGTGAGAACAGCAGCTGTGTATAGGGCATTATTTGTGATGCAAAAGGCCACTTCTTGGAGGGAACGCGATGTCAGGTCTTTTGGCTTGCTCTCGAGGGAGGCATAGAGGTGGGCCAGAGTGGGAGCTATGGCTGGCAGAAACCTGTGATAATGGTTTATCATGCCCAATAATTTTTGTAGCGGTTTAACGGTCAAGGTTGTGGGAAAGTTCTGAATAACTACTACCTTCTTAGGGAGGGGGTGGACGCCTGCAGGAGTAATGCGGTGCCCTAAGAACAATACTTTGTAGGCAATATGTGTAAACTTGTCGTACCAGACTATGAGGCCGTTCTATTAGAGGTGGGTAAGGGTGATGCATAGGTGACTAAGGTGTTCCCTTTTTGAGGAAGAGAACACAAATATGTTGTCCACGCAACATACACAGAAAGGGAGGTCCCCTAAGATACCATCCATGAGGCACTGAAAAATGGCCTCAGCAGCCAAAACAGGAGTGATAGAAGGTGTATGTGCAGAAAGGGGTGGTGACAGATGTCTTGTGGATTTCTTATGGGTTCATGAGCACCTAATAATACCCCTTCAAGAGGTCGAGTAGGGAGAACACTTTTACCTTGTACAAGCAGGAGATAACATCAGTAATGTTGGGGAGGAGGTAGTGATCTGATTCTGTGTGCAGGTTGAGATTACTGGATTCCCTACAAGGGCACAGGGAGCCATCCTTCTTCCATTTTGGTGAACGTTTGTTTAACGGCTTACAAATGATCTGGGGCCAGATGCCTGAACCTGATGATTACTGGTAGCCCCGTCAATTTGATATGGGGATAAATACCGTGCTTGGCAGGAACCGTGGGCATTAGGTGAAGTTCTGGACAAAAAAGTTCCGGGTACGACATGGAGAAGTGGGCATCCGTGGGTGTGCTCATGTGGAGTATGAAATCGTAGGGAGAGGGTTGAAGAGTTGTCAAGGAGTATGAGTCTGTGTTGACTAATCATCCATGCCAAAATGAACAAAGATGTGTAAATGGGAGAGGAATTTCCAATCGAGGAATTTCCAATGGTATTTGGCGCACCCAAGCAATAGTGTGAATGTCTCGTACCAGTAGATGGGGATCTTAGATCC
This sequence comes from Palaemon carinicauda, assembly GCF_036898095.1. Lineage (NCBI taxonomy): Eukaryota > Metazoa > Arthropoda > Malacostraca > Decapoda > Palaemonidae > Palaemon > Palaemon carinicauda. The sequence continues at coordinate 153,144,486 of NC_090728.1, forward strand.
GTTGGCAGCTACCAGGTGGATATCAGCAAGCTTAGGATGACTACGACTTGTCCTGGAAAGTGACTTTGGTAGAAGGCAATGCTAAGTATCTGTGTTTACCAAAAACTGCACACCTCTACCTGCATCATGTAAAAAGAAAAGATTAGTGAAAGGGGAGGCCCTGAATCTGGAATGATAGTAGCAGATATGCGGCTGATGGGCATCAGTAAGCGCCTGGAGCGTGATCGAGGAGCGGCATATATTGGTCGTGGGCGGTTTTGTCGCCGCACCTTCATGTCAAGGGGTGGACGTCTGTGTCTACCATATTCACATTAGCTTCAGTCAGTGTTGAGTAGTTGTCCTCTTAATCAGGTATGGAGGTGTTGATGGAGGTCTTGAAGGGGGTGAAGTAGCTGTCCATAAGGGCGGCGACTTGGGTCATCTGGTTCTATATTCATAGGCAAGGTATCGACATTGGGGATGTCTGCGTGTATAGGTTCAGGTAGGTGTTGTGCCCTTTAAGTTCGCTTCCCAAGGATAGCTGTCTGTGGCAGGGTGCAGGAGAGTGAGGGCGAGCAAAACTGTTGAAAAAGCTGAAAAAGTTCGACTATACGGACAGGTGATGGTGAGTAATGTTCCACGAGGTATGTTTTGAAGGAGAGTGTCCTTGGGGATCGCCACAAGAACATAGTCTGCTTTGCAGCGTGAGCTACTCATGCTCTTGATAAGAAACTAAACTTCGGCGTGTTGGAACCAGGCGAACACTTCCATGCTGGCGAAGGGTGCTATTTTCATTGAGGTGGCATGTGTTCAAGAGTAAGGTTTTTTGGCGGCACTGTAAAGAAGGTAGGGTGAAGCGGCGGGCAAAAAATGCAGGGCGGAGCAGTCACTCTGGGGTCAGCAATGTAGCAACGTTGGTGTTAGATACTAAGAGAGAAGCGAGGTCAATGCAAGTAAAGTTTAGTCAACTGATAATGAACTTATATACAAGAAGTTGAGAGCAAAAATGTCACAAAAAATTAAAACAATATGATTTAAGCTATGGCAAGCTTAAACAGGCTATTCTATTATCAGTGGGGGGGGGGGGGTAGCAAAAGATAAAAAACAATGGCATTACAGTGTATAAGCGTGTATGAAACAGGTACAGTACACATGCAAATGTTATCTCCATTTGACTTGGTCATATGAAGTAGGAGAAAATATAAGGGATGAATATGAAAAATAATTATAAGACCATAGATGATGGTGATGGTAGGCTAATCATAAAACAATAGTGAGAAAAGTTATTTTTGATAATGAACATAACAGGATCGTCTACAATAAAAGGAATAAAAGCAATGCGAACAAAAATATCCGGGACATCGGCAATAAAAGTGATAAGAAACCAAAACAAATTCTCCATGGAATATCGCTGAAGGGAATATTTTTTTTGCTTCAAGGCCAACAAACATTCCGAAGAGACTGGAGACCAAACAAAATACCAACAGTAAACATTGCGTACGTCGCTCCTTCCCGTAATTGAAGACGTGCCTATCGATCGGAAAAAAATATTGGAATAAGAATTTGTGCATTTAATATTTTACAAATAAAAGAAATATTTGATAACTGTATATAATTTCTTTCATAATTCATGAGGTTCATGAATGAAAATGATTATGCAACTTTTTGGTTTAATCTGCTCGACAATTTTTTTTTACCAAACACAGTTTATGGGGATGTGCTTAAATTCATACGTGATCTTAATCAGTTCACACTTTAATGAATACTAATTACAGGTGCTAAGTAAATAATCATTGGAGCAGAGAACATTTAATTAAAACAGCTAGTGGAATTAATTATGCATGCGAAAAGTAATGGCTATATCTGAATAGTTTTGATATCCGAATGCATTGGTCCTTTATGAACACAATAACCTTTTCAAATAAATGTATTTTTGCCAAAAGCCGAATCACTGATGAGCCAACGACAACAGGCAGCTCAGCACCAATTGGTTAATTGAGTTTCACATGATTCTCTATATGTTAGATCGGAAAAATAGGCATCTGCCATGGAATGGTTCCTGGTAGGTTAATTTACTGTTTTCAATGTAAATCGAAAGGAAAATAAAGTCACATTATTTGATCAGATCTCTTATTTTCTACGTCATACTGTACATAGTTACATTTTATTTTAATTGTTAATGATTTCTTTTGTGGATTATTTATTCTCTATTTCCTTTCCTCAGAGGCCTATTCTACCCTGTTGGAGCCCTTGGGCATAATTATAACATCCTGCTTCTCCAACTAGTGTTGTAACTTAAGTAATAATAATAATAATAATAATAATAATAATAATAATAATAATAATAATAATAATACATAGTAGATCTAAGTGGATCTAAACATGATATGTACACGGCTGGTGATTGACCGAAGGGGGCCGTAGCAGGTATGTAGAAAGAGAAAAAAGAAGATATGACAGAGGAAAATAGACAACAGTTAAAATGTTTACTGTTTCGTATTTCAGAACCAGAGATCATGAGGTTAGGATGGTTGTTAATCTCTCTCTCTCTCTCTCTCTCTCTCTCTCTCTCTCTCTCTCTCTCTCTCTCTCTCTCTCTCTCTCTCTCTCTCTCTCTCAACTACAAAGAATGCATCTATAATGCCAGGGATTGGTGTAGATATGGGGATAATTGCAGGTATACACACAAAAATAAATGTGAAGGCGAAAGAGCAAATACAATAGAAAAGTTGGATTTTTTAATGGCAGAATTCCGGGAAATGAAGAAAAGAACATCATATCAGAACTAGAAGGAAGCATGGGAGAATCCATATTATTACCAATATTAAATAATGGGGATGAAACACAAACCAAAATAGTGATGAATGCACAGGGTTTAGTCACGAGTAACTCTAAAAGGAAAATAGAGTTCTTAGAAGAACTAACCCAAATTGAAAAAATAGATATATTAAATATAAGTGAAACATGGTATTCCCAAGAGACTGGCCGTGATGATCAGATAAAGGGTTTCCAAACTTATAGATCTGGCAGAACAAATAGGAATCAAGGGGGAACCGCAATATATGGAAGACATAAATCAAGGAAAAGTCTGTGAAAAATACAGCAACACAGAATGTGAACTGATTGCGGTAGAATTTGAATCTGAAAAACTAGTGAATATTGTAGTTTACAGACCCCCAAATACTAAGGAGTTTGACATAATAATAGAAAAAATAGATGATATATGTAGAAACCATAAAGACTGGAATATACTCCTATCCGGAGATTTTAACTTTCCTTTCGTGGATTGGAAAGAACGGATAGAAGAAAGTGGTTGTATGTATACATATAAAAAAGAGAGTAATAGTAGCGCAGAAGATAAGAGGCAATTTGAAAAGCTTCAAGATATGCTATTAGAACATAATATGCAACCAATAAACCACATTCCAACAAGAAAGGAAAATGTCCTAGATCTAGTATTTGTGAATGAGGTGAATTATGTTAAAGAAATAATAGTGTATAACACGGGAATTTCAGACCATAATGTCATAGAATTAATAGTCCATTCCAAAGCAAGTGATCACAGAATTAATCGAAGCACAAAACGTTGGGAAGGATATGGAAAATATAATTTTTATAGTAAGAATATGAAATGGTCAGAAATAAATGAAGAACTGAATAAAGAATGGAAAAATTTGTTTGTAAGTGATAATATACAGGTAAATACAGACATACTGTACAAAATACTGGAGAAAATTGTTGAAAAATATGTACCGAAGAAAAACAATAAACAAAAGACATGCATACCAAGAGAAAGAAGGATCTTATTTCAGAAAATTAGAAAGTGGAAGAAAAATCTTGCTAAAGAAAGAAATGTGTGGAAAATAATGGAAATAAAATGTAAGATAGAAAATGCAGAACAAAAAATTATACAGTCAAAAGAAAATGAAAAAAGGGACTTAGAAGAAAGGAAACTTCAAAATATAAAAAAAGACCCTAAGTACTTTACTCCTATGCAAAATAAGATGAATAAAGGGAGGTTAGAAATAGGCCCTCTAAGAATCAAAGGACGGCTAACGAATGAAAAAAAGGAAATATGCAACATATTAGCAGAAAAATATAAGAGTGAGTTCACACCAGGAATTGCGAATGAGAATAATGAAACAGAAATGAGAGAAGAAAATGTTGAATATCTAACGGATATAGATATTAATGAAGCAAGGCTATAAACGAAATTAAAAATGGATCAGCAGCCGGACCAGATGGAGTTCCAGCGATTTTGTTAAAAAAACTGCAAACACTATCGCGAAGCCGCTTGCAATAATGCTAAGACAAAGTGTAGATATGAGCGAGATATATGTTAAACATAAATTAGCTTATATAACCCATATCTTCAAAAGTGGATCAAGACTAGAGACAAGCAATTATAGACCTGTTAGTCTAACATCACATATTATGAAAGTGTATGAGAGGGTAATAAAAAAGAAAATAATGGATCATTTGGTTAAAAATAATTTGTTTAATATAGGTCAACACGGTTTTGTGCCCGGAAAAAGTACACAAACCCAACTGAGAACACACATATACAAAAATATGATAAATGAAAAAAACACAGATGTGATCTATCTAGATTTTGCAAAAGCCTTTGACAAGGTAGACCATAATATATTAGAGAAAAAAATGAGAAAGCATAATATTGTGGGAAAGATAGGAAAATGGGTAAAAGAATTCCTGCAAAACAGAAAACAG
>NC_090728.1:153154192-153174192 GCF_036898095.1 Palaemon carinicauda
CAATATTACCGAATGAATTACCTCTGATAATTATGAGCTCAGAACATGATATAAGAAAAATATATATAATAAACATCATCATATACAATACAAATCGTAACATCTTACACAATGTTCTATTTTTGCTTGCAAAATTAACTAGGCTTAATCGTAATATGTAGGATCGGCAATTACCATAAAATTGATTAGTAATCTTATAGGCTGTATAGGAATTTATTGTAAGGCTCCACCCCCACGTTCTTTTCCTATATCTATGCATAGTGGCTTAAACTAGAGGGCGCAATGCTGTGTATTGGGGAAACGATGCTCAGTGGTTGAACAATGTCTAGCATTTATCGCCCATTAATTGAAGGTATAATAAATGATCCGATAAAAAGATTATATATATATATATATATATATATATATATATATATATATATATGTATATATATATATATATATATATATATATATATATATATATATATATATATACATATATATATATATATATATATATATATATATATATATAAATATATATTTATATATATATATATATACATATATATATATATATATATATATATATATATATATATATGTATATATATATATATATATATATATATATATATATATATATATATATATATATATATATATATATATATATATATACATATATAGTATATACACTATGTAAGAATACTTGTAATGCTATATGTAAAACCATAAACAAACTCGCAAACATGTGTTACTTCTTATTTGTTCCACCTACGGGTTATAACGACAACCTATTTTTTCTGTGTGTTGTACAACTCATCTCTAAATGGTTACCATTTACAAGTTCTATTGTTTCATGATATTGTTATCACATTTTTCTCTTTATCCCATTAAGAGTGAACAAGAGCGGACTATTGGAATTATATGGACATGTTTCAGAGTGAACGAGATATGTTGACTGGCTGAAGTATTGGTCGTTTGTCTAATTGACTACAAAATACAGAAGGAAAATTATTGCCCAGTTGATTCACAGTCAGAGAGTTGGACAATTATTGAAACAGAAAATTAATCAGAATAGCATTTCATCATTTCAGCCTGAAAAAGATATATGTTGAACGGGAATTTATATCACTTAATTTGGTAAAATATATTCAGCAAATAACAAATAGCGTCAAACCATTAAAAATGGATATTTTACTGAAAACAAAATGAATTACATTTTTTTAAACGCGTAATGCATAAAACATTGCCAATTACAACAAAAACGTGTCTATTTCGTTAGGATAATAAATATCTATTTTTGTATGGAGGATTACTATAATATAAATATTTATTATCGGTTATAGGATATTTTCTGTTTTCTACTATAAACTATTAATTTGCTTTTCATTTCATAATTCTAAAGGAAAACGTGTTTTTTCAAGGTGTGGTAAGTCACCTTTTCTATAAAATAAACGCTAATAAAAAAATCTTTACATATATATATATATATATATATATATATATATATATATACATAAGATAAGATGGAAATTTAATACTGGTTATAGGATATTTATAGGTTATCTAGAGTAATTTATTGACTTGCTTTGCATTTCATCCTTTTAAAGGGAACCGTAGGTTTTTCAGGCCGTGTTAAGTCTTTTTTACTGTAAGGTGAAACGATTATACATAAATCTTTGTGGTAATATATAATTTATACAAATATACATATATATACATATACATATATATATATATATATATATATATATATATATATATATATATATATATATATATATATATATATATATATATATATATATATGTATATATGTATATATATATGTATATATATATGTATATGTATATATATATATATATATATATATATATATATATATATATATATGTGTGTGTGTGTGTGTGTGTGTGTGTGTGTGTGTGTGTGAGAGTGTGTGTGTGTGTGTGACAAAATCATGATTTGAGTTTATACTTCTCATCTTACTGGAGAAGCCATCGGTCGCACAATGGAAACAAATATGCAAGAATATCGCATTTATAACGAGAGAAGGGAATCCAAGAAGGGAAGACGACAAAGGATTGCTAAGCCATGGACTTTTTTCGGTAATCTTGTTTTATCTTCTCTTAAATCCAATTTACTTGGCATAAAGAAAACCAGACCATTTTGGATTCCCGTCTGTGTCGATTCAATACCCTTGTATATTTATTTTCATTATGAGTCCGATGATATCATCTTAAGACGAAAATGCTTACTTCAATGAGGTCTTTTCAGTATTTTATTTCGCGAATATAGTATGTGTATGCGTGTTTATATATATATATATATATATATATATATATATATATATATATATATATATATATATATATATATATATATGTATATATACATATATATTTCTATAGGTAATACGTTGGCCAGGGAACCAGCCACCCTTTGAGATACTACCCCTAGAGTTATTGGGTCCTTTGACTGGTCATTCAGTACTACATTGGATACTTCTCTCTGGTTACAGTTAATTTTACCTTTGTCTACGAACACACACACACACTGAATAGTCTGTCCTATTCTTTGAATATTCTCCTCTATCCTTATATAGCTGACAACAATGAGATTCCCAAACAATTCTTCTTCACCGAACAAGGTTACTACTGCACTGTAATTGTTTAATGGCCACTTTTCTCTTAGTAAGGGTATAAGAGACTCATTAGCTATGGTAAGCAGCTCTTTTAGGAGAGGGACATTCTAAAATCAAACTATTGTTCTCTAGTCTTGGGTAGTGCCATAGTCTCTGTACCATGGTGTTTCACTATCTTGGGGTAGAGTTCTCTTGCTTTACGGTACACTCGGGAACATTATTCTATATCATTTCTCTCCCTCTTGCTTTGTTAAAGTTTTTATTGTTTATATATATATTTATTTTAATGTTGTTAATGTTCTTAAAACATTTTATTTTTCATGTTTTCCTTTCCTCACTGGGCTATTTTCTCTGTAGGAGCCTCTGGGCTTATATCATCCTGCTTTTCCAACTAGGGTTGTAGCTTAGCAAGTAATGATAATATATATATATATATATATATATATATATATATATATATATATATATATATATATACATATATATATATATATATATATATATATATGTATATATATATATATATATATATATATATACATATATATATATATATATATATATATATATATATATATATATATATATATATATATATATATATATATATATATATATGTGTATATAGTATATGAGAGAGAGAGAGAGAGAGAGAGAGAGAGAGAGAGAGAGAGAGAGAGAGAGAGAGAGAGAGAGAGATAGAGACAGAGAGAGAGAGAGAGAGAGAGAGAGAGAGAGAGAGAGAGAGGGAGAGAGAGAGAGACGTGAACAGAAAAACAGGAGAAGGAAAATCTTTGTTATACCAGATGCCATTGCTTATTACAAATGTATTTTGAAGCTTCCAGTGCAGAGAAATTCATACAAGAGAATTCCGATTCAGCACAGCTATTACCTCCTGCGTGGAACAGAATATCACCAAATATTCTGAATAATACAGTCGCTGTGCACGAGGTTAATGTCACCATTCGAGAATTCTGAATGGATGTGCAGGAAGGTATTAGCGTAGACAAAATTCAACTTTTATGTCCAGTATTTATCGTTATCTATTAATGCATACTGTATCATGTTTCATCGATTTTAAATATACATAAATAACTATATACACACACACACACACACACACACACACACATATATATATATATATATATATATATATATATATATATATATATATATATATACATACATATATATACACATACAGACACACACACGCACATATATATATATATATATATATATATATATATATATATATATATATATATATATATATATATAGATATACATATACACACACACTCACATATATATATATATATATATATATATATATATATATATATATATATATATATATATATATATACATATATATATAAATATACATTCATACATACACACACGCACATATATATATATATATATATATATATATATATACATATATATATATATATATATATATATATATATATATATATATGTATATATATACATACATATATATATATATATATATATATATATATATATATATATATATATATATATTCATCATCATCAGCCATTAGTAGTCTACTGCAGAACAAAGGCCTCATACATGATCTCCCACTTGCGTCTGTTTTTGGTCTTTCTATGCCAGTCCAAGACTGCAAAACTTTCTTAGTTCGCCAATTCGTAATTTTCTCTTCTTCCATCTGCTTCTTTTGCCAAATCTAGGTGTTCGTTCAGTTATCCTTAATATTCTTGATATCCATCTATTACCTGTCATTCTCATTACATATCCTGCTCATGTCCATTTCTTTTTCTTACATGTTGTTAGATTATCCCCTCCTTTAGTTTCCTCTCATAGCCCTGCATCTCCCTTTCTGTCTCTTAGTGTTATTAATTTTATTATTTTTTCCCTATATCTCCTAAATATAATGAGCTTATGTTCTACGGCTTTGGTCAGGCTCCAAGTTTCTGATGCATTATACTTTTCATAATTTCATTTTGCTAACCAAAAGCTATCTCTCCCATGCTTATCCATCTATTAATTTCTGTCTCGTGTCCAGTGGAATCATTTACTATCAACCCTAAGTACGTATATTGATTAACAATCTCTAAAAAACGTCCATAACTCTTATTTGTTGTCTGCATTTTCATTAAACATTACTTCAGTCTTACTCCTATTGATTTTCAGTCCTCTATCCAGTTTTCTATTCAAATCTATCATCTTTTGTAATCATCCCAATGATTCGCTAAGCACAACTAAGTAATGTGTAAATCTTAGGTTTTTAAGGTATTCCCAATTAGTATTGATGATTTCCCAATTTAAATATTTAAAATCTTATCCTAGGCCTGATGTGAATAATTTAGGAGAGATGGGTCTGCCTGCCCTACTCGTTTCTTTATCTTTATGCAGTTTTAGAATCGCTATACTTCATGTATAGATATCTTCAAGAGTTCTAACATAACATTCACCTATTCCTTGTCTTCGAATGGCTTTCATTACTGCTGAAATTTTGAGAGAATCAAATGCTTTCTCATAATCTATCAATTCCTTACATAGTACTCTGTAGAGTTTTCCATTTAATTGCATGGATATGGTCAGTTGTTGAATATATCCCTCTAAAGAATGCCTACTCTCTTGAATGATTAAAGTCTAGCCATCTTTCTATTCGACCTAATTTTGTAAATATTTTATATATTTCTCTCTTTTTTGAGAATCAGTATAATGACAAAGTTTTACTAAGCTGTAGGTAAAGAGCATTCTTACAGACATTTTGTATAAGGTTCAGTCAGTTTTACTACTACTGTATGAAATCTCCTCCATCTATTTTCAAATCAATTGTTAGGCCATTCTTCACTTGCTGCTTTGCCCTTTTTTTCAAGCCTTTTACTGCTTTCTTTAGTTCTCCCACTGTTACATCTTGTTCCAGCTCAGGTGTTTCATTATTTCTATTTACAAAGTTATGCCTTAAATTATTATTATTATTATTATTATTATTATTATTATTATTATTATTATTACTATTATTATTATTATTATTATTATTATTATTACTATTATTATTATTATTATTATTATTATTATTATTATTATTATTATTATTATTATTATTATTATTACAGTATCCTTTTTATTATTATTATTATTATTATTATTATTATTATTATTATTATTATTATTATTATTATTATTATTATTATTATTTATATTATTACAGTATCATTTTTATTATTATTATTATTATTATTATTATTATTATTATTATTATTATTAGCTAAGCTACAACCCTAGTTGAAAAACGAAGATGCTATAAGACCAAAGGCTCCAACAGAAAAAATAGCCCAGTGAGGAAAGGCAGTAAGAAAATAAATAAACGATATAAGAAATAATCAACAATTAATAAGATATTTTAGAAACAGTAACACATCAAAACAGATATATCTTACATGAACTATAAAAAGCCCAATGTCAGCCTGTTCAACATAAGCACATTTGCTGCAAGTTTGAACTTTTGAAGTTCTGCCGCTTCAACTACCTGATTAGAAAGATCATTCCACAGCGTGGTCACAGCTGGAATAAAACTGCTAAAATACTGTGTAGTATTGAGTATCATGATGGATAAGGCATGACTATTAGACTTAACTGCATGTCTAGTACAAAAAGGATGGAATTATCTGGGAAAATTTAAATGTAAATGATGATCATGATTATAAAAAATCTTATGCAACATACATAACGAACTAATTAAATGACGGTGCCAGAGATTAATATCTAGATCAGTGATAAGAAATTTAATAGGCCATAAGTTTCTGTCCAACAAATTAAGATGAGAAACAGCAGCTGAAGAACACACAGAACAATACTTAAAACAAGGTCGAATGAAAGAATTAAAATACTTCTTCAGAATGGATTGATCACCGGAAATCTTAATAGACTTTCTCAATAAGATAATTAAATAACGATGCTAAGAAATGACCCACCAACTCACAACTTTTTGAGTTTGAAAACAACACGGTAAAAGGCAGCACTAATATAAAAGCCAATAATACGAACTTCCTGATCACAATCAAGGGACTTCTGTACAGCATTGGAGATCGTAGGAAGGGTATCACATCCTCCAAGGCCATTAGGAAAACGAAATTGTAAACTAGGGAACAGATTATTACCTTCAGAAAACCTATGAAGGCATTTTGCCAAAAGACATTGAAAAGCTTTAGATAATATGGGAGTTATGGAAATTGGGCGGTAATTTGTTGGATTTGAGCTACCACAAAAACATTTACATAGCGGAGTAACATCAACCCATTCTCCAACAAATGCTAAAAGCTCTTCTTGCTGCTAACTTGTGCAAAATAACAGATATCTTTGGAGCAAAGAAATCTTTATACAAAACAAGGGAAAAATACCATTTTGGGTCTACACCTCCAAAAGCATCGAGGTCCATCACAAGAACTTCTATTTTACGAGCTAAACTACTTAGTTTAGCCTCAAGGAAACCAGAATGAGGATGATCAAGTTTCTCACTTTATCCTCAACAAATTTTATTGTTCCATCGTTATTGTTGAAAATATTTCCATTTTCAACCTTTAAGGGGATCCTCCACCATTAAAGCAAAATTCGTTAAATACTAGATTTCTATAATTTCAAGACCTGTTGAGTCTGTATAAATTTTATTGGAATTTGACAAATATTATTTCTTTTTTGAATAAGTGGGGATAGCTTAAAGAGGTGAAAGACATTGCACATTACCATGATCAGCAAAACTGTACTAGGCATGGCCATCCATACTAGGTTGGTTGGCTGTGAGTCATCAAACATAAATATCCCACTATAACCAGTCAGCATTGTTAAGCGTAGTGATGAACACTGGCCAAACTCCAGGGATGAATTGACATGCCGGAGGCGTTTGACCAGGATTGGATTAAATACGAATGCATTTGTTGTTGTTTTAATTATATAAATACACACACACACACACACACATACACACACACACACACATATATATATATATATATATATATATATATATATATATATATATATATATATATATATATATATATATATGTATACAAAATATTGTCTATATGATCACGTACTTGGCATTGCTCTTATTATACGCTCAAGATATTACCTTTTCCTGAAAGTTTCTTACTGTTAGAGATCAATTGTGGATCATGTTGGCATCTCAGCAATCGCTATTGACCATTCGGTGGGTACAAATATAGCTTACTGCAAGTCGAGTGTCTAACGAAATGAACTATAAAATTTCAGCTTTATCCTCCAATAATACCAGAGGGGGTAATTAGAAAACATATATTAAAATAATTACTTCCTACTCACAGTTGAACGAAGTTGATCAAAGTAGTTTTTTTTTTATCTTTATCTTCTGTACATTTAAAAGAAAAAAAATATAGTGAATTTCCAATGCGAAAGGCGATTCTTCCGGCTGTAGGCCGAAAAGCTTCCAATCATAACTTGGAATGAAATATCAAACGTGAGTATTGGTATTCTCGAGTCTCAAAGATGTTTTGATATTATGGTTTACATAGGTAAAATATATATCATCTCCTTAACAGAAAAGATATATCTAATCTGAATATGGTTATCGGCCGAATAAGATCATTAATTTATCTTGGACTGGCTTAGGGTTGGATGCATCCCAATTATCTGTTAATATTCTTTATGTTCTGTATATCTTCCAATTTCTCTATGTATAGCCATTTATTAGTTTCCCTGAGAATTCTGTCTATTAAACGTGCAAGATATAAATATTAATTCTATGATAGTATATATACATACTTTTTTTAAATCTTTCCATTTAATTTCTATTTACATCTTTTAAAATATAATAATTTGTTTCTTATTCTTAATTTGTTTTTGTATCCAAATAAAAAGAAAAAAATCCTACAATATTAAAGAAAATCGTAAAACATGAGTAAAAAGTCAAACTACTTTGCTCATTGAAAAAAAAAAATAGTTTAATAATATCGAGTAACTTACTTTTCACAGTAATTGCATGAACGAATTTTAGTGCTTTGTGAATTGCAATTTCACGAATGAAAACTCCTACTTAATGGAGTGATGATTGACTGAAAGCAACCATGCGAGCAGATATGCAAAAACATTAATATGAGATTCGTGCTTGGCCGAACATTTGTTGCAGGAGGAACAGAGTCTCATTTGCAATGAAGATGTTTTGGATTAAAGGACCGGCATCGTCCGTGTATGATTTCATGACATTGAGAGTTGTTCACCTTCACATTATTGGTAGAGGCTTGTGTGGATTTTTAAGTTTTCTGATACTATTTATTAGTGTAATGGAATTGGATATCATATAAGGATAGTAGATATAATTAACGGAAAGAATTGTGTTCAATCTAATATTTTGCCCACTGGTCCTGCCGATTGTGAAAAATTATATATAATAGATAATAATGAAAACAACAAATATCTGAGTTTTTGTATCAGGGCAAATACACCGCAATAAAATTATGTTTTGATTTTTAAATATATATATATATATATATATATATATATATATAAAATATATATATATATATATATATATATATATATATATATATATGTATATATATATATATATATATATATATATATATATATATATATATATATATATATATATATATATTTATATATGTGTGTATATATATATATATATATATATATATATATATATATATATATATATATATATAAATATATATATATATATATATATATATATATATATATATATATATATATATATATATATTTTATATATATATATATATATATATATATATATATATATATATGAATATATATATATATATATATATATACATACATACATACATACAAATACACATATAGCTAGAAAAAAAACAAAAAAAATAAAAATACAAAAAAAGTAGTTTAATATTATTCAGTCATAGTGATGGATTTTCGTGACGCTGGTAGCAGCGTTAGATATTATCTTTTTTTTTTCTTACTTTTACCTTCAGGAAGAGTACAATATCGCTGAATAAGAAAATGAAAGCTAGATTTTTTCGAAAGGCAGTGAGCCTTTGATGTGTAGGATATAACAGAGCAGCTATAAAAAATTAAATATGCTATGAAATTATTTTAAGGAGATTTTCATCTTTGATAGTTTTACATAAATTTAGTAAATAACATCATCTGTATCTACAGATTTTAGCAGATTTACATAACCTGAATGGAAGATATAACAGATTGCCTTTAACTTCCTTTTCAAACTCCTTCCAACGCCCGTTCTCTTTACACAATCTCTAATCAGATATCAGATCTTTAGTGTTAGGAGAAGTTGTTGTACTGAATATTATTGTATATATGATAGAAGGATTACTACCATTTTTATGTTTTCCTATTCACCTCTCCTCCTCATAAGCTTTTAAAAAGGCATATATATTCTTTTGAAATAAATCAAATTAATATATGTTTCTTGGTGTGAACGATTTTGAGAGCTACCCCACCAATAGCTAACTATAACAGCAACCAAAAAAGTAACATTAGTTCACTCAAGAACAGAAGATTAAAGACAATCAAAGGTAAACATAATATACTGTAATATCCTTGCATAATCTTTATAACTAAGTATTAAAGAAATATGTTAAAAACTTTAATTTTTAATACCAAAAGTAGTGAGTCTAAAATGGTTATTTTAAATATGGACATAATGAGAATTAATAAAAAAGGAGAAAGAAACAGAAAGTTGGGATTTTGTGTTTACTTCAAATGCCCAACCATAAAATATTTTCTTGCTTTTTCTGTTCTAAATTCAGTTTTTGCAAAGTTTAATTTCATAGATAAAGCTTTGTTTTGGAAGAGAAATTCAAGTGGTAAGGCACCTTAGTATTTTCAACACATTAATTTGGTCTCATCTGATGGTTTCTCATAATAGAAAATAGAAGGTTGAATAATTATGAAGTTTCATGTACAGTTGTACAAAGGATATCCTGGCACGTCTTTCATCTTTCCCCTACACTATCTGTAACTCGTCGGACAGTGATGGTGTGACAGGGTGTAATTCCTCAGATCGAAGTGTCCCAGAAATTAAATTTTTTTTTTTCGGGGTTGGGGGGCCAAAAATTCTCAAAGAAAATATGGAAAGACCATCGTCGCTTTCGTTTCCAAAACCACAATTGTCAACTTTCTGTTCAGGCTGAGCACAACCATTTTTCATCTTTGGTTAAATACTGGCTTGAGTATTTTTTTTTTCTTTTTTTTTTATAGTTCAGATATATGAGAGTGGTAGATGCTTGAGTGCAAACGCATACATTTACTTCTCACTTGCATGGCATGAATGAATCCTAAGGTATTTCGTTCTTAATTTTCTATATCCCCGTGTATTCGTATAACTGTTTTTATAGCTTTCAGCTCTCGGAACAGCACTGGTTTATGCCGACTAAGCCTACATATTGATAAAATTTTAATGATTCACAATCTTCTTGGCACTCCAGAATTTATTTAAGAAAAACATGCAATCGACCTTCTTATTATTGCTTCCTAAAATAAAATTAACGAACAAATCTTACAACTTTTTCAGTATCTATCATATATTTTTCGTATGCCCAGTCGCATAATGAGCGTGTATGATAAATTGCATATTAATCACTCCAAAAAAATAGGAATTTAGAAAACAATTTAACTTTGCCTTTCCCTCCTGAGTGAAAAGTTCTGAAATTAAGGAACACATACTTATGAAAATAATGTTAAAATAGCAATTTGTTCAACTAATTCGTACCTCTAATATATATGTATGTGTATATATATATATATATATATATATATATATATATATATATATATATATATATATATATATATATATATATATATATATATATACATAAATATATATATATATATATATATATATATATATATATATATATATATATATATATGTATATATATATATATGTATATATATATATATATATATATATATATATATATATATATATATATATATATATATAAATATATATATATATATATATATATATATATATTTATATATATATATATATATATATATATATATATATATATATATATATATATATTTACATATATATATATATATATATATATATATATATATATACATATACATATATATATATATATATATATATATATATATATATATATATATATATATATATATATATACTAGTGCCCACATTCTGAGATATTTAAACAAAATATTAGTTGAGAAAAAAACTAATGTCCAGCGTCCTTTAATACCAATACATTCTTTCCGTATGGAAAGATTACTGGCCGGAATCAAGGAAAGGAAAAACAGGATAAATATTTACTGTATATGCATACATAATTTCTTGCCACCTCTTAGCAAAAGAGCCATTTCAATGCTTGGCGACCAAGGTGCCAACCGTGTATCATACAATCATTGGAGAAATTAGTTCAAAATTAAGCATAATGGGTTATTGGAGGAAGTAACAAGTCAGCCAATTAGACCAACCTCAGTAGTGGCTCAAAGCGGGACAGGCAAAGCCTTGGCCCTCCTATTAATGAAGCAGCCTTTGACAGAGAGAGAGAGAGAGAGAGAGAGAGAGAGAGAGAGAGAGAGAGAGAGAGAGAGAGAGAGAGAGAGAAAGGGGGGGGGGTCGAAGGTGTTTGCAAACCAGGATACGAGGCATTTGTGTCAGGTTCATTGGCATGCGGTTCCATCAGGGCTAATAGGCTCCTTTTGTCGAATTCGATGAGTGTCGATTCCACAGCAGCTGTGATATTACGCTCAGATTCTGGTTTCAAGGATATTTGCTGTGATAGTGTTGGTATATGTTTGAGCATACAGAATTATTTACATTTTTATTCTTTTAACTATTACTATGAGTTGTAGTTGGTGAGATTTTTATTCTCTGTGTAAATTCGTTTAATTCGACTGCCGTGGCATATATTATTTCTTACCTCGAATTTCTAGATGAAATATAAAAAAAAAATAATATTTTCTGTATTAGTACATCAATGTGAAAAAGATAAAGGTATAATTAGAGGATATTTTGACGTCTGCAAAATATGTAAAACATCATTGCGATAAAAGTTTAATGTTATAGAAGTTTACTTAAAATACGTAATAAAAATAAATTCAGAAATAATATTATCGTCTTTCCATAGAGAGACGGGCGGTTTTCTTAACATGAAGCTTTCAATGCGCATGCAAAGTAATATGTTTTAGAAAGCTTTCATAAAACGTCATCTCATATATTAATAAGAACATTTACGTAATTTTGAGAAGCATTCAGAATTTCCATGATATTACTGACCCCTAAATTTTCCTAATGAAAAATATATATATATTTACAAATTTCTATTTATATATAACGACATGATGTGTTACGAGCTCTCCTAACATTCAAGTAGGGTTTTTTGAGATGGAAAATGTGTTACGCCTTAACCTTCTCTGTTCAAGGGGTTCATGTGTCAACGGATGTTTGATCTCGCTTTTTTATCACAAATGATCGAACTCCTTTGGCAGGAATGCCAGCGGTTTAATGAACACATCCATAACATGTGATGAAGTGGTACAGAGGAGAAAAAAAATATAGGTTAGTAATTTGTTCAATCTAGAGATCTTGGAACTTGGTTGACAACAAAATAAAAGATTATTGTGCACAAGAATAGGAAGGTCCAAGACCCAATATGTCTGGTATACTAAAAGGTTTGAGGTTGTAGTGTCAGAAAGACTAGCAAACGGTGAAAGTCGAGCGTTAGTTCGATAGTTCGAAGATCTCATAAAAAGCTGAAGTTGAGCACAGGTGAAATTAGTGAATGTAACTGTTATACGATCCATGAATGGCAGATGATGAAAGAGCAAGAAATTCTTGAGAGGAAATTATGAATTCGTAATATGCTGGTTCGGGAGAATTTTCAAGGAAATTGATTATGCTTTGAGATTTGAATGCAAATGTAGGTGGCATAAGAATAAATGTTATTTTCAAAGAGTATAGAGTAAAGTGAATAAGAAGAAAGGCCAAATAGTGAAAATTCAAGATTTCCGAAATACAACACGTATGTTTAACTTAAAAGAGCCAACGTTGAGGAAAATTGCGCCAGTACAGGGTAGTACAAAGTAAATGGAAAAACAAGTATTCAAGGGAGATATTAAAAGTTATGTAATAGCACATCTGATCATTATTTGGTTTGGAAAAGGGTTTCAAATTGAAATAAGTTGGAAAATGGAGTGTGAAAAAATGCCTGGAAATGTGATCACTGCACTGAATAGGATGGAAGTGCAAAGAGCACATAAGAAGTAAATGGATTAACGTGGGTTTAGGGTTAAAGAAACAGGAGGAACTATCAGAGGGAAGTTGTCAAGATTTCATGATGGGGTTATAGAGGTAGCAAAGGGTATTTGTGGGTACTGGAACATGGGGGAAGAGAATAGAAATAGTGAATGTAGAGATTAAGTAATAAGGCGATAATGCAGTATATTAGCTAAAGTTTAGCTATCAAGTGAATATTATTATTATTATCATTATTATTATTATTATTATTATTATTATTATTATCCAAGCTAAAACCCTAGTTGGAAAAGCAGGATGCAAGAACCCCAAGGGCTTTAACAAGGAAAGTGGCCCCGTGAAGAAATGAAATATGGAAATAACAAATAAACTGTATGTGACTATTAATGAATAAAAAAGATAGATTATTCTAAGATCAGTAGCAACATTACGACTGATATGTCATACATAAACTATCAAAAGATACTCATGTCATCTGTTCAACAGAAAGGGATTTCCAATGATTCAACAACCACATTACGACGATCATTCCACAATCTGGTCACAGCTAGAAATAAAACTTGGAGAATACTGTATAGTATTGAGCCTTATGATTTAGTTAATATATTGCAAATCTCTAAATATATAGCCCGTCAAAAGCGTAATTCTATACATTGTACTCAGAAAGAGAGAAAGAAAATTCCATTTATATAGCCATGAAATATAAACTACACAAATTTTGATCACATTAATGTTCAATGAACCATAAAGACTTCAGTCCTTTGTAACAATCTATGAACTATCCACACATTAGGGACATATATACTAGACTGAATTATAAATTACAACAAAGTTGTGTGGATATAAGTAATCGCTGAAGTTATGTTGAAATATAACGTAAAAAATTACAATATATGTAACATGTAATGAGTAAAATATAAATAAGCCGTTCTTCCCTTCAACTTGGAATAATTGTCTTGTGTTTTTTATATACTTTTTAAAATAAAAACATATCGAAACGTGGGTATCTCTCATTAAAAATCCAAACCTAAATTTCTTATATTCGTTCCATTCAACAACGAACATTATTAAAGCTTTATCCCAACCACTTTTTTTTTCCCAGAAGCGCTGCAGATATTTCACGAGGTTCTTTGAGGCCTTTTTATTCTTTCCCGTTAACTTTGTTGCATGAAATCCTCAAAGAAAATGACCGAGTATTATGAAAGTGTCGTATTTCAACAACAAGAATCAGTAAAAAAGGACGAGCGTGCCTTGAAGATTCTCATCCTTATGGGAAAAAATCTGTTCTTTGATGTTCATTTTATTATCGGTTATAACGTAGCGCTTACCATTATCGATTACGCTGTCATTACTCTATCATAGTGTAAAACGTTGTGTGCGTAATTCGTTATTTGTTTCTTAATCAAAAAGATTGTGATAGAAGTATCATTATACTTATAATAGTATGATTTTAGAAGTATATTAGATACGTGAATCGTAAGAAACTTATTATAACTAAATTGATGATGTAAGTAATTTTATTTACTAGAAAAATTCGATTTTAATGAGTTGAAGAAAAATATAAGTATAAGAATATGGAAATTTAAAAAAAAAATCAAAAGGCCCTCCTCACATTGATGTTGTATACAGAAATTATAAATGATGATATTGCCCATTTTTTCTACAAATTAATTGAGTAAGATAAGATACCTCAGGATTTGAGTATGACCGTTATGACCCTTAGTCTTAAATGATATAGATTGAAAATCATAGCCAAAATCGCACAGACAAAATTTCGAAAATTTTTACATACTGCAGTTTTATTATACCGATTTCCTTTTCTGTATTTTCGATATGGCCCTTGTATCTTAAATTGATAATTACTAAAATATCAAGATTTACCAGATTTTAATGTATAATGCAGTTTGTTTCATGAAGGCAGAATCGTATGCGTTATTAATAAATATTAGTCTTACCATCTGAGCAGAGTTTCTGAATGGACAAAAATTCAACAGCATCGAATGTCATCATGAGTGAATATTCTGAGAATTATGGGATAACCTGAAGAATTTTGTGGTATTAATAAACGAAGTTATTTGTGAATAACAAGAATATAAAGTATTTAAAAAAATATGTGTAACAAACAATTATTTAATTCATTTTTAGGAAGTGATATTTCTTATTAACAGGGATACCGACATTCATATTATATCATAAAAAAGGCCAACGCTTCTAACCTGATCGGATGGGTATGATCCACTAAATAACCACAGTACGCGCATATATATATGCACACACACATATGTATATATATATATATATATATATATATATATATATATATATATATATATATATATATACATATATATATATATATATATATATATATATATATATATATATATATATATATATATGTGTGTGTGTGTGTGTGTGTGTTTCTGCGTGTATATATATATATATATATATATATATATATATATATATATATATATATATATATATATATATATATATATATATATATATAAATATATATATATATATATATATATATATATATATATATATATATATATATATATATATATATATATATATATATATATATATATATATATATGAAGCGATCGTGGTTTAGTGTTTGGTTTAGTGTTAACAGATTTCCCTTTGTTAGAGAAGGACGGGGATGCTGTGGCACTACAAAAAAATGATGGTTATAGGCTTGGCATCACCAAAACCTCCCCCGATTGGTTGTTATGAGACTTTCGGGTCAAAACAACCAATCATTGATCAGGCATAGTGAGGCCGTGGTATGGGCGTTGGGAAACTGCCTTATAGAGACAGTCCGGTTTCGGAGGCCTAGCGAGTGTGTCACGTCAGGAATGGTAGGTGCCAACGTGTGTGCCAAACCGAGTACCATTTTCTGAGGGCTTTTTCTTAGTAACGTAACGTAATCATAATTAAGGGCGCCTTTGTAAACTCAAGAGAATATAGCATGTGTAAAATTATCAACTCGGCTATTATTTGTGCATGAAATCCCTTTCTATTCATGTTTCCCTAAAACTGATTGAACCCCAATACGACCCAGATCGGGTCATATTAAATGGTGTCAGGTGTGAGGTATTAACAGATTAACATCTGTGCTAAGTGATTTTAGCTGACGTGAGATTTTTGAAAAAGGGAAACAAACGATATTAGTGATAATGGTTAACACGAAAAGTTCAACGTCGAGTGGCGATGACGGAGCGAGGGGTGAAATGAATCCTGTAGCTCTTGTATGCCCGGTACTCGGTGAACGATTTCCCGCCACATATAATAGCAGCTACACAACCATCGAGGCAGCCCGGCACCCAACCTGCATCGACAACCTAACAAGGATGGGGCCCTTGTAGAAAAGAACCTAGAAGAGGCAGAGGTCAGAGAGCTAGGAATGTGGCGGCTGGCGGTTGTTGGAAGGGGCCACCTACGGGCTCTATGCCCCTACGATGACCAGCGGTAGTTTTATGGATGTCAGGCCATAAACCACCTTCTGAAAGCTGTTTAAAAAAAGAAAAAAAAAAAGAGGATAAAAACAGCGTCGGCACAAGAAATCATGTTTCCCCTGTACCATCGAGAGGAAGGGGAAGACGACGCGGGAAGGGGACCAAGGGTCCCTCGGGCCGTCCGTCAGACCCGCAAGGACTGGGGACGGGAGTGCCAAGGGGTCAGCCAGCCATCTTTGCCCCAGAGTGTGGGGGAGGGGAGCCAGACGTTCCCACAGTGAGCAGTAAGGGATACCCTCTTGCCAGCAAGTGGTAGTGCGCCTTCCCAGGGAGTGCCTAAGGAAGTTAGAGGGGTGGACCAGCAACCCCTCACCACCGCTCCCACTCAAGGAAGTAGGAATGCTATTCCCGTCTTGGAATAGAAGTGGAATCATGTGTGTAACTAGTTTGAAGAACCGCTCGTTACGGATGCCAGCAAAACGTAGGAGTGCACAGTGCTTATCATGACCGGAGCCCACCCATGGGCTCAGTGACCCTACGACGAAGAACGGATGTAATAACTCGACGTAAAGCAGAAGGATCAACAACGAAAGAATTTAGGTTCAAAGAGATCTGTGGATGGAGAGCGTAGGAAACGGAAGATCTTAACGACTCTGGAGAGAGAGAGGGAGCGAGAATCACAGTGAGTGCTAGTAATGGGTTTTCCGTGGGGGAACCCAGCGTACATGCCCCGTGAATGAGTGTGTGGTTGAGGTAGGAGTAGCAAGTTCCCGGATTTCTTGCGCATGCGAAGGGATGTGTTCTTCATTGAAGACGAAAGCCGATCTAGCGTTGTTCTTCCTTCCCCTTTGGTAGAGAAAGTCATCTGTGTAATTGATGTAAGTCCTTATGCATGGCATGTAGGTATATATATTCAAATAAGCCATATATTTCTGATACATTAATATCTGGATTCTCTTAACGACCTCGGGATCGCCGGGAGTCGAACCCTGGTCCGGCAAGCTTATGTAGACAGTGACTAAACCACTTGGTAACGAAGTTTACCGGACCAGAGTTCAACTCCCGGCCGGTTACAAGCTCTTGTCTTTGTGTGATTTCGCCTGGGGCTCTGATCCCGAGGTCGTTAAGAGAATCTAGACATTAATGTATCAAAAATATAAAAAATATATGGCCTATATGAATATGAAAGACATGTCTAAATGTGCAAAATTTATCATATATATATATATATATATATATATATATATATATATATATATATATATATATATATATTCAAATAAGCCATATATTTCTGATACATTAATATCTGGATTCTCTTAACGACCTCGGGATCGCCGGGAGTCGAACCCTGGTCCGGCAAGCTTATGTAGACAGTGACTAAACCACTTGGTAACGAAGTTTACCGGACCAGGGTTCGACTCCCGGCCGGTTACAAGCTCTTGTCTTTGTGTGATTTCGCCTGGGGTTCTGATCCCGAGGTCGTTAAGAGAATCTAGACATTAATGTATCAAAAATATAAAAAATATATGGCTTATATGAATATGAAAGACACGTCTAAATATGCAAAATTTATCATATATATATATATATATATATATATATATATATATATATATATATATATATATATATATATATATATATATATATATATATATATATATCATCTCCGCTTACGCCTATTGATGCAAAGGTCCTCGGTTAAATTTCACCAGTCATCTCTATCTTGTGCTTTTAAATCCATACTTCTCCATTAATCATCTCCTACTTCACGATTCACAGTCCTCAGCCTTTAGGCCTGGGTCTACCAACTCTTCTAGTACCTTATGGAGCCCAGTTGAATGTTTGGTGAACTAATCTTTCCTGGGGACTACGAAGAGCATGCCCAAACCATCTCCATCTACCCCTCACCGTGATCTCATCCATATTTGCAAAGGGCCTCGGTTAGATTTCACCAGTCGTCTTTATCTTGAGCTTTTAAATCCATACTTCTCCATTCATCATCTCCTTCTTCACGATTCACAGTCATCAGCCATGTAGGCCTGGGTCTACCAACTATTTTAGTACCTTGTGGAGCTTAGTTGAAAGTTTGGTGAACAAATCTCTCTTGGGGAGTAAGAAGACCATCTCCTTGTACTCCTCACCGTGATGTCATCCACATATATTCTGCTAATAAGAACAGCGTCATCAGCATACTCTAGGTCCACTAACTTCCTTATACCAATCCAGTGTAATCCTTCTCTACCATCCCAATTGTTCAATGCATTACACAATCCATGAGGAGGATAAACAACATAGGTGACAACATATTCCCTTGCAGCACTCCACTGTCCAGTGGAAATTCACTTGATAGGACTTCACCAACACTAACTTTATACTTGCTATGCTCATGAACAGACTTAATAAAATTTATATATTCAAGAGGAATTCCATAATAAAGCAGGACTCTCCACAAAATTGGTCGGTGCACACTATCAATGGCTTTTTCCAAAAATGACACCAAAAGTATATCCCTATATTCCATGTATTGTTGTACCACGTCTTGAAATGAAAATTTGGTTTGTATAATTTCTAACTTTTCTAAATCCTGCTTCCT
>NC_090728.1:153184192-153186692 GCF_036898095.1 Palaemon carinicauda
TGGGAAACTACTTGTAATTATTCTTGTGTCTAGGGTAAGTTTCATAACAATTTTAAATGTTTCTATTTTTCTAATTCACTTTCGCTTCAAATAGTCGTTTCACGTTACCAACTTGATAGTGTCTTGGAAATTCATTGCCTTCTCAGTAACAATTTATGGAAAAATAAGACAATTTTTCACATGTGTAGGTGTACTGTACATACAATCATATATATACATATATATGTGTATGCAGTATGTATGTATATTTATGTATTAATCACTTTCTTAAAATTAGGCGTTTACAGGAAAATGGTACAAGCGATAAAAGGATAAAGGTGGAGGTACAGACATATACTACAATTTTGACCACTAACATCCTCGCACTAAATCACTCAAAGAGGCAAAGTTAGAAATCCGCTGAAACTAAAGAGTAAACGTTTTGTCTTCACAGGCCTGAGTGTAAATTAGTGTTTTCCTGGGGATATAAATGTAGTATGACTCATACTTTAAAATACCGAGGTAGAGAATCCGGCAATATATCATGGAAGAAGTCAAATCTCAATCCATGTCAGTAAGTACTGTAGAATATGTGTAGAAAATTGCGTTTCTGGGGGAGGTGATATTAAGGATTAGCTTCATACCTGAAATCCATTATTTCTATCTATTCAATGGTTCTTATTTTTTCTTTAAATTATTCTCTTTGATATCATTTGAAAAAATAGTTTATTGATGATCCAGTTGCCATGTTTTCTTTTCTGTCATTGAGAATTTTGCGATTCCTTAGCGTAGATAGCTATTATTGACAGCTTGTCTGTAGAATCTAATAAATTAATTAACCTTTCCAACTCCTCTTTCTATATTCTTATATATCATAAAAATAACGCAAGGTATGATCACATAACCTTGATTAATCAATTATTCATACCACCTTTCTTCAGAACGATGTGTAAGTGTGACAACCAAGGACTCAAGGCCTTTTGGTAAAAGCCCATTTCTTCCATTTCGGCAAACGTTTGTTTAGCGGTTGCAAAACCACACGCGTGAATCTGACAAATATTGGGGTCCCTGTTCTCTTCATATAGTGATAGATATCGTGTTTTGGCGGAAGCCGTGGTCGTTTGAAGAAGTTCTGGATGGAAAACTTACGGTTACAACCTGAGGAGGTGGGTGTGGGCATCCAGGGGTGGGCTGATGTGGAGAGCGAGGTCGAAAGAGGCTGTTTGGAGAGGTGTTGACGAGTAAGATTCAGCGTTAACTAGTCGTCGGTGAGTAACATTGACCAGGAGCTAATTAAGTGAGACAAAATCCGCACCCAGTATTGGCAGTGTGATGTCAGCAACGAGAAACTTCCAGCGATATTTGACACTTCTAAACTATAATGTGAGGTTCTGGTAACCATGGGTGGGGATCACAGTACCGTTGTTAGCTATTAGGCGGACGTTGGCAGATTTAGACAGACTACATTGTGTCCTGACGAGTGGCATTGGCAGAAGAGAATGGCAAGCACCCATGTTTACCAAAATTCACACGCCCGTACTTGCCTCATGTTAAAAGAAAAAGATCACTAACAGGGGAGGCCACCCCTAAAAGTGATTGCCTACTTACACGTTTTTTGGCCACTGACTACCGTCTGAGCATTTCTTCATAGCAACCCCGAATTTGGAGAGGCAATAGCATAGCTGTGGCAGATAGGCATCTTTAAGTGGCTGTAGAGGCTGTTGGTTGGGGTGTAAGTAGGTGGTGGGTGGTTTTCTCGGTGTTCTTGTTGCTCCAGCACGCCATGGGGTGGGCGTCTGTGTCCTACCGCATTCACGTTAGATTTGGTCTATGTTGAATAGTTGACCACTTCGTCAGGAGTGTAGGCGTTGATGGAGGTCTTGAAGATGGTGAAGTTGCTGTCCATAATGGCGTGGACTTTGGTCATCAAATCCTTTATGGGCGAAATATCAACATCGGAGATAACAGCGGATAAAGGTTCTGGTAGGCATCATACCCAAAGGGAATGAAGTTTCATTTTACGGGGAAAGTCATCTGCGGCAGATTACATATGAGCGATATTTGTAATTTCGCTGAGGGTCTGCGAAGCTTTTTGAACTCGCCAATGGTTGTTGAGAGAGCTGAAAATGTTTGGCTATGTGGGCAGCTGTTGATGGCGAGTACTGCTCTAGATGATATGTTTTGAGGGTTGTCCCCTTGGTTGGAAAACTTATCTGATATTTCCAGGAAAGTGTCTTTGGGGATCGCTGTGAGAACATAGACCACTTTGATGCTAGCGAAGGGTGGTAGTTTCAGGGATATGCCGTTGATAGTAGAGTTAGTGTCGGAGGGCGGCATCATCAAACGGTAAGACACAGCAGTAAGGGGGAAGGCGACGCTGGACACACCGGGGTAACTAATGTGCTTGGTGTCAGTTAGGTGATAACTGTGAGTCGAAGTGAATGCAACTAACTTTATTCAAACAGACAGCGGGCTTATATACAAGACTTTCAGTGGTAGAAAATCAAAAAAATTCAAACAC
>NC_090728.1:153199192-153204192 GCF_036898095.1 Palaemon carinicauda
CTTCGGGGCATTCACCTCGGGTCATTTAAGCATCTTCCCGCATTGGTTGCTTCATAGTATACCGATGTCTTGAATTGGTCATCTTGTTGTTTAACTAAGGCATCGAGGAAAGGCAAGTGTTTTTTCTTGACTGTATTCGGTTGTGAAATTGAGTACGGAATTTCTTCTAATTTTATCAGCTAACTCTTTTTTTTTTTTTTTTTTTTTTTTTTTTTTTTTTTTTTTTTTTTTTTTTTTTTTTTTGTGATGAATATGTTATCGAAATAACGTCTATGGATTTTTGGTCTTGGGACGTCTTTCCTTCGATGGATGCCATATACGTGAGTCCCAAAAGGAGATACCATGGCTACACAATCTATTTGTCGAAATAATTGTCCAGGGTTAGTGAGAAACTTAGCTTCCATAGTGCCGGACTTGAATATCTCTCTTCTAATTTACTCGTAAAACATTCTAACCAGCATAATAAAATATATCTATAATTAAACAGAAGGTCCATGTGACTTCTTGGAATACCATCACCCTGTTCAGACACCTTAATGGTAAGGTATTCAGTCTATGACTAGAAGAACTTCCAAGGTAGGGATGTGGTCGTTTCCATTGCTGAGGTGTTCAACCACTGCTCGCTTATCATTTTTGAAGAGCTCAAATAAAATGTGGTACAAATAAGAATAAACAATTTACACATTATCCATGTACATCAAACCATACACCACTGTCAAGTGAGGCCAAGCTTTGCCCATTATTACGCTTAACCGGTTTCCAACAATTTTTTTTATAGGAAACACATTGATGTCTCTAAGGCTATCACCTTTAATGGATATATATATATATATATATATATATATATATATATATATATATATATATATATATATATATATATATATATATATATATATATATATATATGTATATATATATATATATATAAATATATATATATATGTATATATATGTATATATATTTATATATATATATATATATATATATATATATATATATATATATATATGTATATATATGTATATATATTTATATATATATATATATATATATATATATATATATATATATATATATATATATATATATATATATATATTAGTATATATTATATATACTAAAGACATGGTAAGCCTCTGGATACGATGACATTGGCCGAAAATTAAGTGACTTCCAGAATACTTACAATATTATTTTGTAGAATGTGGCGTGTATAGACAAAACCTGATAATTGGGAGCTGGGAGAGTTAGTAAAAATGGCAAGAAAGATCTTACTGATTATGATAATCACAGATGCATGAAACTTACGTCAGTTGTCATGAAAATATATAGTATGCTCATTCTAAAAAGACTAGAGAGGAAGCAGGATTTAGAAAAGTTAGAATTTGTAAAAACCAAATTTTCATTTCAAGACGTGCTAAAAAAATACGTAGAAAATAGAAATCTACTTTTGATGGCATTTTTGGAAAAAGCCATTGGAAGTGTGCACCAATCAATTTTGTGGAGAGTCCTGTTTTATTGTGGAATTCATCTTGAATATGTAAATTTTATTGCGTCTGTTCATGAGCATAGCAAGTGTAAAGCAAATGTTAGTGGAGTCCTATCAAGTGAATTTCCACTGAACAGTGGAGTGCTCCAAGGGAATGTGTTGTCACCTATGTTGTTTATCCTCCTCATGGATTGTGTAATGCATAGAACAATTGAAATGGTAGATAAATATTATACTGGATTGGTAACAGGAAGTTGATGGACCTAGAGTGTGCTGATGACACTTCTTATTAGCGTAACATATGTGGATGAGATCACGGTGAGGAGTACAAGGAGATGGTTTGGGCAAGCTCTTCTTACTCCCCAAGAGAGATTAGTTCACCAAACATTCAACTGGGCTCCACAAGGTACTAAAAGAGTTGGTAGGCCCAGGCCTACATGGCTGAGGACTGGGAATCATGAAAAAAGAGATAATGAATGGAGAAGTATGGATTTAAAAGCTCAACATAGAGACGACTGGTGAAATCTAACCGAGGCCCTTTGCAAATGTGGATGAGATCACGGTGAGGGATAGATGGAGATTGTTTGGGCATGCTCTTCGTACTCCCCAGGAGAGATTAGTTCACCAAACATTCAACAGGGCTCCACAAGGTACTAGAAGAGTTGGTAGACCCAGGCCTAAAAGGCTGAGGACTGTGAATCGTGAAGTAGGAGATGATGAATGGAGAAGTTTGCATTTAAAAGCTCAAGATAGTGACGACTGGTGAAATTTACCCGAGGCCCTTTGCATAAATAGGCCTAAGGGGAGATGATGATGATGATGATGATGATGATATATATATATATATATATATATATATATATATATATATATATATATATATATATATATATATATGATAAATTTTGCATATTTAGACGTGTTTCTCATATTCAAATAAGCCATTTATTTTTTATACATTAATGTCTGGATTTTCTTAACGACCTCGGGATCAGAGCCCCAGGCGAAATCACACAAAGACAAGAGCTTGTGACCGGCTGGTAGTCGAACCCTGGTCCGGCAAACTTCGTTGCCAAGTGATTTAGTCACTGTCAATACAAGTTTGCTGGACCAGGGTTCGACTCCCGGCCGGTCACAAGCTCTTGTCTTTGTGTGATTTCGCCTGGGGTTTTGATCCTAAGGTCGTTAAGAGAATCCAGACATTAATGTATAAAAAATATATGGCTTATTTGAACATGAAAAACACGTCTAAATGTGCAAAATTTATCATATATATATATATATATATATATATATATATATATATATATATATATATGTATATATATATATATATATATATATATATATATATATATATATATATATATATATATATATACATATATATATACATATTTATATATATATATATATATATATATATATACATATATATATATATATATATATATATATATATATATATATATATACATATATATATACACACACATATATATACATATATATATATATATATATATATATATATATATATATATACTATCATAGAATTAATATTTATATCTTGCACGTTTAATAGACAGAAGCCTCAGGGGAACTAATAAAAGGCTATACATAGAAAAATTGAAATATATACAGAACATAAAGAATATTGACAGATAATTTGGATGCATCCAACCCTAAGCCAGTCCAAGATAATTAATGATCTTATTCGGCCGATAACCATATTCAGATTAGATATATCTTTTTTGCTAAAAAGAAAATATATATTTTACCTATATACACCATAATATCAAAACATCTTTGAGACTCGAGAATACCAATACTCACGTTTGATATTTCATTCCAAGTTATGATTGGAAGCTTTTCGGCCTACAGCCGGAAGAATCGCCTTTCGCATTGGAAATTCAAGTATTTTTTTTTCTTAAATGTACAGAAGATAAAGATAAAAAAAAAACTACTTTGATCAACTTTGTTCAACTGTGAGTAGGAAATAATTATTTTAATATATGTTTTCTAATTACCCCCTCTAGTATTAATGGAGGATAAAGCTGAAATTTTATAGTTAAGTTCGTTAGACACTTGACTTGCAGTAATCTATATTTGTACCCACCGAATGGTCAATAGCGATTGCTGAGATGCCAACATGATTCCCAATTGATCTCTAACAGTAGGAAACTTTCAGGAAAAGGTAATATCTTGAGCGTATAATAAGAGCAATGCCAAGTACGTGATCATATAGACAATATTTTGTACACAAGTGTATATATATATATATATATATATATATATATATATATATATATATATATATATATATATATATATATATATATATATATATATATATATATATGTATGTATGTGTGTGTGTGTGCGTGTGTTTGTGTGCTTGTGTGTGTGTATTTATATAATAAAAACAACAACAAATGCATTCGTATTTAATCCAATCCTGGTCAAAGGTCTCCGGCATGTCAATTCATCCCTGGGGTTTGGCCACTGTTCATCACTATGCTTAACAATGCTGACTGGTTATAGTGGGATATTTATGTTTGATGACTCACAGCAAACCAACCTAGTATTGATGACCATGGGTAGTACAGTTTTGGTGATCATGGTAATGTGCAATGTCTTTCACCTCTTTAAGCTATCCTCACTTATTCATAAAAGAAATAATATTTGTCAAATTCCAATAAAATTTATACAGAATCAACAAGTCTTGAAATTATAAAAATCTAGTATTTGACGAATTTCGCTTTAATGGTGGGGGATCCCCTTAAAGATTGAAAATGGAAATATTTTCAACAATAACGATGGAACAATAAAATTTGTTGCGGATTTCTGTACAAAAGCGATAAAGTGAGAAACTTGATCATCTTAATTCTGGTTTCCCTGAGGGTAAACTAAGTAGTTTAGCTGGTAAAATAGAAGTTCTCGTGATGGACCTTGATGCTTTTGGAGGTGGACCCAAAATGGTATTTTTCCCTTGTTTTTTATAAAGATTTCTGATCTCCAGAGATATCTGTTATTTTGCACAAGTTAGCAACAAGAAGAGCTTTTAGCATTTGTTGGAGAATGGGTTGATGTTACTCCACTATGTAAATGTTTTTGTCGTAGGTCAAATCCAACTAATTACCGCCCAATTTCCATAACTCCCATATTATCTAAAGCTTTTGAATGTCTTTTGACAAAATGTCTTCATAGGTTTGTTGAAGGTAATCATCTGTTCCCTAGTTTGCAATTTCGTTTTCCTATAGGCCTTGGATGATGTGATACCCTTCTTACGATCTCCAATGCTGTACAGAAGTCCCTTGATTGTGATCAGGAAGTTCGTATAATTGGCCTTTATATTAGTGCTGCCTTTTACCGTGCTGTTTTCAAACTCAAACAGTTGGGAGTTGGTGGGTCATTTCTTAGCATCATTAATTAATTATCTTATTGAGAAAGTCTATTAAGATTTTCGGTGATCAATCCATTCTGAAGAAGTATTTTAATTCTTTC
>NC_090728.1:153216692-153241692 GCF_036898095.1 Palaemon carinicauda
CTCATCAGTGATTCGGCTTTTGGCAAAAATACATTTATTTGAAAAGGTTATTGTGTTCATAAATGATCAATGCATTCGGATATCAAAACCATTTAGATATAGCCATTACTTTCCGCATGCATAATTAATTCCACTAGCTGTTTTAATTAAATGTTCTCTGCTCGAATGATTATTTACTTAGCACCTGTAATAAGTATTCATTAAAGTGTGAACTGATTAAGATCAAGTATGAAATTACGCACATCCCCATAAACCCTGTTTGGTAAAAGAATTGTCGAGTAGATTAAACCGAAAAGTTGCATAATCATTTTCATTCATGAACCTCATGAATTATGAAGGAAATTACATACAATTTTCAAAAATCCCTTTTTTTTTTTTATTTGTAAAAGATTAAATGCACAAATTCATATTCCAAAATTTTTTTCCGGGAAGGAGCGACGCACGCTATGTTTGCTGTTGGTATTTTATTTGGTCTCCAGTCTCTTCGGAATGTTTGTTTGCCTTGAAGCAAAAAAATATTCCCTTCAGCGATATTCCATGGTGAATTTGTTCTGGTTTCTTATCACTTTTATTGCCGATGTCCCGGATATTTTTGTTTGCATTGCTTTTATTTCTTTTATTGTAGACGATCCTGTTATGTTCATTATCGAAACTCACTTTTCCCACTATTGTTTTATCATTAGCCTACCATCATCATCTATGGTCTTATAATTAGTTTTCATATTCATCCCTTATATTTTCTTCTACTTCATATGACCAAGTCAAATATAGATAATGTTTGCACATGTACGGTATTGTTATTATTATCATTACTAGCCAAGCTACAACCCTAGTTGGAAAAGCAAGATGCTATAAGCCCAAGGGCTCCAATAGGGAAAAATAACACAGTGAAGAAAGAAAATAAGGATATAAATAGATGTTCGGAACCAATTAACAATAAATCATTCTTAAAACAGTAACAACGTCAAAATTGATATGCCATATATAAACTATTAACAACGTCAAAAGCAGATATGTCATATATAAACTATAAAAAGACTCATGTCAGCCTGGTCAACATAAAAACATTTGCTCCAACTTTGAACTTTTTAAGTTAGACTGATTCAACTAACTGAGTAGGAAGATCATTCCACAACTTGGTAACAGCTGGAATAAAATTTCTAGAATACTGTGTAGTATTGAGCCTCATGATGGAGAAGGCCTGGCTATTAGAATTAACTGCCTGCCTAGTATTACGAACAGGATAGTATTGTCCGCGAAGATCTGAACGTAAAAGGATGGTCAGAGTTATGAAAAATCTTATGCAACATGCATAATGAACTAATTCAACGACGGTGCCAAAGATTAATATCTAGATCAGGAATAAGAAATTTAGTAGACCGTAAGTTTCTGTCCAACAAATTAAGATGAGAATCAGCAGCTGAAGACCAGACAGGAAAACAATACTCAAAACAAGGTAGAATGAAAGAATTAAAACACTTCGTCAGAATAGATTGATCACCAAAAATCTTAAAAGACTTTCTCAATAAGCCAATTTTTTGTGCAATTGAAGAAGACACAGACCTAATGTGTTTCTCAAAAGTAAATTTGCTGTCAAGAATCACACCTAAAATTTAAAAAGAGTCCTACAAATTTAAAGAAACATTATCAATACTGAGATCCGGATGTTGAGGAGCCACCGTCCTTGACCTACTTACAATCATACTTTGAGTTTTGTAAGGATTCAACTTCATACCCCAGGATTTGCATCATGCACTAATTTTAGCTAAATCTCTATTAAGGGATTCACCAACCCTAGATCTACGTTCAGGGGATGTAATTAATGCAAAGAGAGTAGCATCATCTGCATATGCAACAAGCTTGTTTTCTAGGCCAAACCACATGTCATGTGTATATAGTATGAAAAGTAATGGGCCAAGAACACTATCCTGTTGAATACCAGATATTACATTCCTATACTTTCTATGGTGCCCATCAACAACAGCTCTTTAAGATCTATTACTTAAAAAATCAATAATAATGCTAAGAAACGACCCACCCACTCCCAACTGTTTCAGTTTGAAAACAAGGGCCTCATGATTAACACGGTCAAAGGCAGCACTTGAATCCAGGCCAATCACATGAACTTCCTGACCACAATTAAGGGATTTCTCTACACCATTGGAGATTGTAAGAAGGGCATCACATTCTCCTAGGCATTTACGAAAACAAAATTGCAAACTTGGGAATAGATGATTACGTTCAGCAAACCTATTAAGACGTTTTGCCAGAAGACGTTGAAAAACTTTAGATAATAAGAGAGTTATGGAAATTGGCCGGTAATCAGTTGGACTTGAGCTACCACAAACACATTTACATAGAGGAGTAACATTACCAATTCTCCAACAAGTGCTAAAAGCTCCTCTTCTTGCTAACTTGCACAAAATAACAGATAACTGTGGAGCTAAGACATCTGTTGTCTTTATAAAAAATAAAGGAAAAATACCATTTGGGTCTACACCTCCATAAGTATCAAGGTCTATTAACAGAGCTTTAATTTCACGAGATCGAAAAGCTAAACTAGTTAGTTTAGCCTCAGGAAAAAATGAATGAGGAAGTTCAAGTTTTTCATTACTCTGTTTACTGCCAAAAACATCAGCCAAAAGGGTTGCCTTTTCCTTTGTACAATGAGTGACTGAGCCATCTGGTTTAATTAAAGGAAGAACCGTTGCATCAACACCAAAGAGTGCAGATTGAAGGGTAGACCACCATTTATGTTCTTGAGTTGTACCAGAAAGGGTTTCTTTTATGGTTAAATTGTATTACTTTTCAGTTGAGGCATAAACTCTGTGAGCAGAAGCTCGAAGTTGAGTATAGTTATTCCAGGTAAAATCTCATCTGTTACCCTTCCAAGGATGATAGGCTTCCTGCTTCTCCAAATAAGTACGTCTACAATCATCATTGAACCACGGTTTGTCCTTCACTCGGTAGCTTACCACACGAGAAGGGATATGCCTATCAATTATGTTGACTAGATTGTTATTCAGAGGGACACCAGGATCTACACTACTATATAATTGTGAGCAATTCAAGCACAAAAGATCATGCAAAATCCTATTCCAGTCTGCTTCGGATTTCATATAGATTTTACAAGAGTATGATACATCAGGGACAGGCTGCTCAGTCTTCACTACTAATGAAATCAACTCATGATCAGATGTCCCGACTGGAGAACCAACCTTACTAGTTATAACGCCAGGGGAACCAGTGTATATGAAGTCCAAGCAATTACCAGACCTGTGAGTAGCTTCATTTATGATATGCTCACAGCGTGATTCAGAGGCAAAGTCTAAAGCTCTTAAGCCATGGCGATCGGTAGGAGAGATAGAACTTAACCACTCCCTATGGTGAGCATTAAAATCACCAACAAACACAAAAGAAGCCTTTCTATCATCATCTTGTATCTTAGCCATAATGGTAAGAAGGCAATCACAGATAGAATCATCCATGTCTGGATTCCGGTAGATCGAACAAAAATAGAAGTTGTTATGTCTGCTACAAACTTTTATTACCTAAATCTAATGACTTCCACATTGATAGCAGGACTTATGAAAAGCAGGGTACTCAGTCCTAATATACTCCGCCATTCCCCTGGCCTTAAGGATAGCATCACGTTTCAACATTATTGGCTTCTTAAAACCAGTTATAAGGAGCTCAGATGAATGCCTCATATTAGAAACCAAAGTTTCTGAGCACAAAAGAATATCATACTGTCTGGATGCAACTGTAGGGTCTTGAATATTTGCAGGATGACCACGAATACTGCAATACAGAAGACGACATTGACATAATCAAGGACATACTGGTCTCGGATTTCGCTCAATGTCTCCAGACAGCATAAGAATTAATAGAAATAGAAACGAGACATCATACTTAAAAACTAGATTAACAAGAATTATAACAAAAAAAAAAATATGTACAGAATTATCAATAAAGTGATTGATGAAACCCATTGACTATAGTAAAAAGTCGGAAAAAATGGTCAACATGGAGGAGCCGATACACCATGCAAGGATAGACACTTCAACTGAAGGGTACCTGTTTCATACGCGCTTATACACTGTAATGATATTGTTTTTTACCTCTTGTTCTCCTCACCCCCCCCCCACACTGATAATAAAATAGCCTGTTTAAGCTTGCAAAACCTTGCATCATATTGTTTGAGTTTTTGTGACATTTTTGCTCTCAACTTCTTGTATATAAGTTCGTTATCAGTTGACTAAACTTTACTTGCATTCACCTCGACTCTCTGTTAGTATCTAACACCAACGTCGCTACATTGCTGACCCTAGAGTGACTGCTCCACATTGCATTTTTTGCCCACCGCTTCAACCTACCCTTTTTACAGTGCCGCCAACAAACCTAACTCTTGAGCACATGCCACCTCAATGAAAATAGCACCCTTCGCCAGCATGGAAGTGTTTGCCTG
Source organism: Palaemon carinicauda (assembly GCF_036898095.1). NCBI lineage: Eukaryota > Metazoa > Arthropoda > Malacostraca > Decapoda > Palaemonidae > Palaemon > Palaemon carinicauda. The sequence goes on from NC_090728.1 coordinate 153,221,161, forward strand.
ATTCCAGCATGCCGAAGTTCAGTTTCTTATCAAAGGCATGACTAGCTCAAGCAGCAAAGCAGACTATGTTCTTGTGGCAATCCCCAAGGACACTTTCCTTCAAAACATACCTCGTGGAACATTACTCACCATTGCCTGTCCATATAGTCAAGCTTTTTCAGCTCTCTCAACAGTTTTGCTCGCCCTCACTCTCCTGCAACCTGCCACAGACAGCTATCCTTGGGAAGTGAACCTACTTCGTGCCCAAAGCCTGAACTTGTACACGCTGACATCCCCAATGTCGATACCTTGCCTATAAATGAAGAACCTGATGACCCAAGTCGCCGCCCTTATGGACAGCTACTTCACCCCCTTCAAGACCTCCATCAACACCTCTATGCCTGATGAAGAGGACTGCTACTCAACACTGACTGAAGCTGGTGTGATTACGGTAGACACAGACGTCTACCTTGACATGGAGGTGTGGCATCAAAACCGCCCATGACCAATATATGCCGCTCCTCGCTCACGCTCCAGCCTCTTACTGATGCCCATCAGCCGCATATCTGCTACTATCATTCCAGATTCAGGGGCTCCCCTTTCACTAATCTTTTCTTTTTATATGATGTAGGTAGAGGTGTGTGGCTTTTGGTAAACACTGGTACTTACCATTGCCTTTTACCAAAGTCACTATCCAGGACAAGTGGTAGTCATTCTAAGCTTGCTGATATCCGCCTGGTAGCTGCCAGTGGATCTGAGATCCCCATCTATGGGTATGAGACACTCACACTATCGCTTAGGTGCGCCAAATACCATTGGAAATTCCTCGCTGCCAAAGTAATATTGCCACCACTCGTTCGGATCTCCTCTCCCATTTCCACATCTTTGTTCATTTTGGCAACGATGATTAGTCAACACAGACTCATACTCATTGACAACTCTTCAACCCTCTCCCTACGATTTTGACTCTCCACATGAGCATACCCACAGATGCCCACCTCCTCATGTCGTACCCAGAACATTTCTGTCCAGAGCTTCACATAATGCCCACGGTTCCTGCCAAACACGGTATTTATCCCCAGATCAAATTGACGGGGCTCCCAGTATTCATCAGATTCAGGCGTCTGGCCCCAGATCGTTTGGAAGCTGCTAAACAAACGTTCACCAAAATGGAAGAAGGATGGCTCCCTGTACCCTTGTAGGGATTCCAGTAATCTCAATATGCAATCAGAACCAGATCACTACCTCCTCCCTAACATCACTGACGTTACCTCCTACTTACACAAAGTAAAAGTGCTCTCCACGCTCGACCTCTTGAAGGGGTATTATTAGGTGCTCATGAACCCGTAAGAAATCCACAAGACCGCTATCAGCGCCCCTTTCGGTACATACACCTTCTATCACTCCTGTTTTGGCTGCTGAGGCCATTTTTCAGTGCCTCATGGATGGTATCTTAGGGGACCTCCCTTTCTGTGTATGTTGCGTGGACAACATATTTGTGTTCTCTTCCTCCGAAAGGGAACACCTTAGTCACCTATGCATCGTTCTTACCCAACTGTAATAGAACGGCCTTATAGTCTGGTATGACAAGTTTACATTTATTGCCTACAAAGTATTGTTCTTAGAGCACAGCATCACTTCTGCAGGCAGCCACCCCCTCCCTGAGAAGGTAGCAGTTATTCAGAACTTTCACACAACCTTGACCGTTAAACCGCTACAAGAATTATTGGGCATAATAAACCATTATCACAGGTTTCTGCCAGCCATTGCTCCCACTCTGGCCCACCTCTATGCCTCCCTCAAGAGCAAGCCAAAAGACCTCCAAGAAATGGCCTTTTGCATCGCAAGTAATGCCCTATACACAGCTGCTGTTCTCACTTTTTCTGTGCCATATGCCCCTCTCCTTGCCTTCATCGATGGCAAAAATCTCGCAATTGGTCAAGTACTCTTGTAGGTGGTCAACTTGCCCTGCCTATTGGTCTTCTTCAGTATAAAACTGTCTAATGCAGAATCCGGCCACTCCACCTTAGTACAGCTGTCTGTCACTTTTGCCACTTCTTAAAAGTTACACCTTTTGCATTCACATGGACAACATGCTTCTGGTGTATGCCTTCACTCAGCAGTTTGAAGCCTGGTCTTCCCATCAACACCGACATCTCTCCGCCGTGACTGAATACAACTCCACCCATCAACATGACCCTGAGAGAGAATCCTAATGTCAATGCCCTGTCGAGAAACACATTGGCTGCCATTCACCTGTGATTGGATTATAGCGCCTGGGCAGAAGTACAACGAAAAGATCTAGAATACCAAGCATGTACTATATTCTACAAATCCCTCTGTTGATAAGACGTTGCTCTCAATGACTCCAATGCCACCGTCCTCTGTGACGTCTGTAGTGGTAGACCACGATCCTGGATATCTACCCACATGCACCGAGAGGTGTTTGAATTTATCTAAGGCCTCTCACCTCCCTCACACCGATCTACTGGACAGCTGCTGAAAATGAAGTTCATTTAGCGCAGCTTTACGAAGGATGCTAAGGATTGGGTATGCGACGTTACTTCATGCCAAAGTTCATAAGTACATCGACACATGCATTCAGGAGTGGTCAACTTTCCTCAAACTCAGTATCGTGTTGCCCACAATAACGTGAACATAGTAGGTCCCCCACCCACATCACAAGGACATCATTACCTGTTTACCGTCACTGACTGCTTCACTCGGTGGCCTGAAGCCATTCCCAGGCAAACTGCAATATCCGCCTCATGTATATCTGTCTTACTCTCAGGGTTGGTAGCAAGATTGTGTATCCCTCTCATTTGTTTATCCTGGCATCACCCTACACCAGAAAACCACCTACATCTCTGCAGTTAATGGAAGGGTTGAATGTTTTCATCACACCCTCAAAGCAGCTTTGATGTCCAGTTGCAATAACTCCAACTGGTTTACTCAGCTTTCCTGGGTACTCCTGGGATTAAGAACGCTCCTAAGGATGCCGTAGAGGTCTATGCAGCGGAAATGGTGTATGGTGACACATTGGTCGCCCCTGCTGCATTTTTTCTAGGTGAAACGTCCTCTGACAAACTCCAGCACCTACATCACGTCGTGGGAAAATTAACTCCACTCTGCCAGACTTACAAGCCCCCACCTAAACAATACATGCAGAAAGATTTTTATGCTAGAACACACGTCTTCCTGCTGCGCAATGACACTAGCAAATCACTGCTGTCACCTCCTTACACAGGCCCCTTCCTCGTGATTTGATTAGTCACACACCGAAGGCTTTCTTAACATTAGTTGGAAAGAAGACAGGAGCTGCATTGATTGCCTTAAATCTGGTATCTCCTGCAAGATGACCTACCTACATTTCTCAAAGCACGGCGTCCTATCAATCATGTATGTCATCTTTTAGGTGGGGAAAGCCATATACCATAGTGTTTCATGCACGCTCATACTCTGTAATACTATAGTATATAAACTCGTTATCTGTTTCAAAAACTTTATTTGCATTCACGTTGCCACACCTGTCCATATTTATTCAATAAAAATTATTCAAGAACAAAATTTCGTATTTTGATAAATCTCGAAAAAAAAAAATCTTTTGATGATTACATTTTGATGGTTAATCTCGCTGGATAATTCATAACTTATATGTTGCATGATGATTATTATCTAGTAACGTGTTAATGGAGAATGTATTTATTATATGGGATTATAACACTATCGTCCATTTAAAATAGAGGATGAATTTTGCATCGATATGATGCTGATTCTGCAGGGCTAATTGCAACAGGTATTCAAACGAAAGTATTTTTTAGGTTATGAGATATAGATTTTCATTTCCATTAATATTCTAAATAGTGCATGAGAATTCATCCTCCATTTCTTTTTTCTAATGTATAAAGCTGTATAAGCACAACTGAAATAAGTGTGAAAAGTAACATAGCCATAACAAAATAAGGTCAACATTTTCCTTGTGTTTTCATTGCTAATAAAATAATTACAGCGATCGCAATAGATGCTTAATGTAATTTGCTATCAAAAACTAAAAGGTTTTTATAATTGACACAAAAACCCAAATAAAAATGGTCAAACATTTCATAATTTTAACTTTTTTACATGTTGTATGGAAGGTTTCTGTGAGAAATAATGAAGGATTTCAGGCTACCTAACAACGTAATAGTTCTCATACCTTGCATTTTCTTGCGTGTATCTTCGCCGAAAGATAAACGAATCCGGGAGATGGGTCGAAGGAAACTTTGATTAAAAGCGAAAGACGGGATTTGAAGTTCTGGAGAATGTATAACTTGCATCAAAGAGAAAGGTGCGGTACCAGTGAATCTATTAAGTTTTGTTTTCATTGTTATAGTACATTTGTTTAAAAAGATATATATATATATATATATATATATATATATATATATATATATATATATATATATATATATATATATGTATATATATACATTATATATATATATATATATATATATATATATATATATATATATATATATATATATATATACATTATATATATATATATATATATATATATACATTATATATATATATATATATATATATATATATATATATATATATATATATATATATATTTCCTGGTGGGACATTTATAAACTGTTTTGCACATGCATTATTAGAAATAATGGCCTATGTCCTCTATAAAGCACATTCATTGGATATAGAAAGTGTTAAATTCACTTTCCTACACGGAGATAGGCTTACCAATCAAACAGAGGCATGTTTCACGAGTATAAGAATAATGGTAAGATAATGGTGCCGTAATCATCAACATTAACGCTGGGAGTATAAACCAGAGGAATCTTTCTTGGGAGACTGTAGACACTATGATAAGAATTTATGGAATGAAAAAATAAAAAAGGAAACATACGTCGGAGTTGGGAGGATCTGGTACAAAATATTGTTTATTGAGATTAAATAAACGAAAGAGAATCAATAAACAGTTTTACAATTAATTGTTTTTCATGCGAATCCTTCAATTCACTTTGTTCAGGCATTATTTAGCGCGATGTTTATGTATAGCAAGAGTAAACTATAAGTCCTCTACGAACAATGAATTAGAATTTTGTAATTAACAACACGATCTACAAGTGTTTTTATGTAATCTTTTTTATACCATAAACACTGCCTCATTCCGGTATTTATGACCACAAGGTACAACCAATGTACAATTACAGCATGAGTAATGAGTTAAGATATAGGAAAAGTCTAAATGAAAACATTCATCTGAGTTTCCAGACTAAACTCTATATTCTAAAACTCAGACACTAATCGATTCTAACATTGGAAACCACATGAATGTATAATTAATGAGTGGAATGAGAGAAAAGTTTAAAGCTAACGTATGAATTTGTTTTATTCAAGTACAATATTTTAAGCCTCAATTAATTGTAAGTATTCATGAGTGAAAAATATTGAAAATAAAAGCTAAGATTGTTGCGCTTTACAAAACGTTATCAATATCAACAAAATAAAAAAAACTTACAATCGAATCAAGTTGTATTATAGGAACAATCGCAGCCACATTGAGTTGCCGCTTTGATGACTTTATGATATCTTTTAAGCTGAGAGAGATCATAAATTATCAAAGCGGCATTATCATACCGAGGGTTGAAATTGTGAAAATTAATATTATTTAAGAAATTGCTAAGAATATTATTAGAATTATTGTTATTACTTTATTTGTTGATGTCAGGAAAATTATTATTATTATTATTATTATTGAAATAGTCTACACAGAGATTTTATCATTTTTATAAGTCAAGCAATACTAAAGTTCAGTAATTCTAAAACAAGAAATAATAATGAAATAAATGTGCTCATAGGGGTTCTCTACCAAATAATATACGCTGAGTGCCTGTGATTGCCCTAATCCTGGGTGTTAATTATTTTGTAGTTCTCTTGGCAGTAAGTTTGTGGAGTCTACTATCGACCAATAAAAAGTGGTTTAAGATCATACTTCCGTCATCGATTGCTAATATGTTAATTTCGTCTTCTCGAAAATGCATACTGTACAAATTAATGAGGCATTTATGAACCTGACAGATTAAACTTTTATTTTTTTATTTTATTTTATTATTATTTTTTTTTTTTGGCAAATCTATGAGGATTACTAACTTTTGATACTTGAGCAGTTTATAGGATACAAAGTTTGGGACTTAAAAATTTTTGTACTAACGTATGAATGTAAATATTTATCGTTATATTAAAAGATTTATCATAGTGACCTGTAGACATAGGTAGATATAGAGAGATTTCAGATAACGGACCACTGCTTTTGGATGGAGTATAACACCATATTCCTCTTAGCAAATTGATAAGAGAGGAATCAGTCTCGATGTAAAATATGGCAACGTGATTTTTAACCACAATAGCAACTTAGCTTTTTTGAGATATTCCTTTATGCACCTGTACAGAAAAATGGCTAATATCCGGGCATGTATACACAAACAAAAACAATGTGTTTCAAGTCAGGAATATACTAAAGAGAGCAATTATGATCACAAGTGGTAATATATGGAATTAATCAAAACATCCTAAACTCTGTTTGGACAATAGTTATCATTTACTAAGAAATGTTTTTGCATTTAAATTGCGAGAGGAAATTTCCTTTCCAACAAGACTCGTTGGAAAGTCACAGTACAAACCACTGTAGATTTAGAACATTTCTAAAATTTTGAGTGCAGAATACATTAATTAGATCACATTTTAGTTATAAAATAACATATTTTCAAGTAGACGTACCGTGATATTGTGCAAATATATCACATTTTACTTTTTTCTAACATGGAAATACAAACAAAAAATCAACCATCATAATACATATTCTTTGTAAAAAGCACGATAGGCACGTGTCCAGTAATCAGTGTCAAGGATTAAAAGTAATCTTAGGGTTTTTTTTTTTTTCTTTTTTACCACATGTCATGAAGAATTTAGATTTTTGACACATCAAACTTAGATGCGTTTTTCTATTTTTCTTTTCTTCCAATGTTTTCGTGTTTCTGATTGACTATAAACATTTGATGGGCATAACTGAGCGACTTCTTTTTGAGCCTTGATTGACCTTTATGGCTTTTCTTAATTATTTAAGAAATCTAACATTAACACATCTACGTACAGTTGAAGCTTAGCTATGAGAGCCCATTTTAATGCAATGGAAAATCGAGAGGCAATTAAGTAGCACAGCCAGAACGTGTTCATCCAAATGCTAAAGGAGGTCGAATATATTACGAAAAAGAACCTAACTTTCGATCAATTTGTAAATGAAGGCTATTGAATAAATACTGTGTATACCACACGACAAATTGTAAGCAATTCAGTATAAAGTACTGATTGATAAATATTGTGGATTTATATATCCTAGTTTAATATTAACCGAATTTTATATAAAGAAAACCATAAAGTTATATATCATAACGAATAGAATATAGAGCACACACACTCAACATCTCGGTGAAAATAAACATATGTACGTATAAGCTGCAAATGGAGAAGAATAGAAACCAAAGATGGTGTCTTCAATGTCTATCATCTTCTCATTTAGAACAAAATAACAAAAAACGTGATCGTGTCCTCAAAACCTTTAAGATTGGATGGGTTTGAGTTAAAGAAAACGTTTCCAATTGCACCGATCGGTAAAACCTCTTTTGAAAATTAATGGAAAAGGGAAAACAAAGAAAATGCTAATCAAAAAGTCTCCGCCAGCTGTCACTTCCTTGTACTAAAACAGAAACTAGGAAAACGATCGAGTGTAAAGTAGGTTTCACTTCACCTGAAAAAGCAAAGGAACATGTATGGGTAGCGTGTAAAGCAAGACTTTTCTTCGTGAAGGATTCTCTCTCTCTCTCTCTCTCTCTCTCTCTCTCTCTCTCTCTCTCTCTCTCTCTCTCTCCTCTCTCTCTCTCTCTCTCTCTCAACACGACTTGTACAATAAACTTTAGGATACAAATGGAAAATAGAGAAGGTTTCATTTCCACATATGATCAACATGAAAACCAAGAATTGTTTAATGTAATCTCATTATTAAAGAACTGTTTAATGTACTGTAATATCATTCCTAAGAGCCTATTGTTGTCAATATCCATTTGATCATTAGTTAGTATAAATCATATAATGAAGTGCGTGTATATACAGTACGTATATGTGTATGTATTTATATGTATATACAGTATATAAATGCGTGTGCGCGCACATACATCTTATTCCTTAAATCTGTGTTTTTTCGAGCCGTTAAAATATCGAAAACAGAAAACTCTCAGAATATGATAAAATGTCAGATAGTTGTCTGACCAAAATATGAATTTATTTTTGGTTAAATCATTCCGCATTCACTACACTTTGGAACTATGGTGTGCGTACATTAAAAAATCATAGGTCAGTCTTGGATGACCAATACGCAATCTTGTTAAAATGACCTCAGTTGATATTTGATATTTTATATTCCCTACAGACACGGTCTCTTGGTATATTGAAGCCCGTAATGACTTAGTTCTTTTGTCTTTTTGTTCTGTTACTTCCTTTCGGAATACAACCTTTAATCTGTAAATCGTAAAAAAAAACATTATGTACAATAATACTAAAGTTTGATACTACAGCTACACTTTACTCGCTTCAATAACTAAGAAAGGGATAAAAAAATAGTTCAGTTCACAGAATTTTACCTAGAATCCTTAGATTCCTTTCTTGCATATTACAGCCATTCTACCCAGCACGTCCTTTATTCCTCAGTACATACATCTGTATGCAGTCATACTTTCCTCCTGCCCTGGCCATTTATTAATCGCATATTTTATTCACTTAAACTTGGTTTTCATGTCTTCCATATGACTAAACCACCGCAAAACATTGAGATAATTATATCCTTTAACTCAAAATAACCTTTCCATCTTCCTTCTCTATTCCTATATATTTCCAATTCAGTCAGTTATCAACACATGTTTTTTTGCTAACATTTCAGCAGTGCAGCTTCAACTTTTTTATTTAATTGTCACATTATATCAAAAACTATATATCTTCAACGTGGATTTAGGTCAACAATCATTCATCAACAGAAAAGTAGTTTCATAATCCCCACGTCTTGTTTCACATAATATGTGACTCGAAACCTCTGGCCTTTTATCATCAAATTTCATGTTTACTCTTAAACACTTGTTTGAAATAAACATCTCTATCCTCAGGCCGTTCATACAGTGTATTGTTGTATATGTCTAATTCACCTTTATTCAAGTAGCCTTAACATAAGATTTATCGTTCTGTAAACTCTTGTTTCGAAGCATTATGCTATGTATCTCATATGAAAAAGCGTTGAGCTATTCTTCCGTTCTTATAGATTATGACAACAAATATCAGATCTATATTTTATGGGTCCAGATTATTATCCATACTAAAGTCTCTCTCTCTCTCTCTCTCTCTCTCTCTCTCTCTCTCTCTCTCTCTCTCTCTCTCTCTCTCTCTCTCTCTCTAAACACGCCTTGTAAAATGAACTTTAGGATACGGATGGGCAAAAGAGAAGATTTCATTTACAGTAAGAAGTAAAGTAACACATATGGTCAACATGAAAACGGAGAATTGTTTAATGTAATAAGATTCTTAAAGAGCCTATTGTTGTCAATATCCATTTGAACTCTAGTTAGTATAAATAATATAATAAAGTTTGTATATATATACATATATATATATATATATGTATATATATATATATATATATATATATATATATATATATATATATATATATATATATATATATATATATATATATATATATATACATATATGTGTGTGTGTGTTTTTTCTTTCAAATACTGATTTCAATCTACTGTACTTAAAAGGAAGTGACAATGGAAATGAGGGTGAAAAGTCGGTCGTTCACAAATACAATTAAAGCTGTAACTCTGGGCAACTGAGTCTGGAATTCTAGGATATTAATAGAAAATAAAAAGCTGGTTTTCTAACTTATCCGGTTCTTACTACGATTTTCTAGGTACAACATTCTCATATTTTAATATCATAAATATCAGGCCCATATCAGGGTAATTGAGAGTATGATACAACAAATATTCTCATCTAATATACAACAATAGCTACAGATTTTGCTGTTACTAATCTATTATAGGGCAAAGCTAGCCAGAGCAGATTGGTGGTGGTGGGAGATTTTCACCTGATTGTTCATAGCAAACTAACCTAGTATGGGTGGCCCTGACTAGTACAGCTTTGCTGACTATGACGATATGCAAACCCTTTCACGACGTTCACGTATAACCACTTAATATATATATATATATATATATATATATATATATATATATATATATATATATATATATATATATATATATATATTTATATACGATGTATATACATACTTATACATGTAATGTTTATATATGCACACACACACGCACAAACACACACACACTAACAAAGAAACACACACACACACACACACACACACACACACACATATATATATATATATATATATATATATATATATATATATATATATATATATATATATATATATATATATATATACTGTATATATATATATATATATATATATATATATATATATATATATATATATATATATATATATATATATATATATATAATTCTGGTAACTAGGTCTTACGTAAGAAGTGTGTTGCTGTTGTGATGAACAAATATCATACTTGGTGTTAAAAAAATCCAATTTGGAGGAAGCTAAGAAATTGATCCAATTATGCCCTTTTGTATTCGAGAGTTGACAAAGCTTTTCCATAATTTCCCCGTTGATGACATTAGAATTAATTTCTAAACGGCAAAAATTATCCGGAAAGAAATTTTTTTTCTCTGTTATCAATATTGTTTGTATAAGAGTTCACAATACTTGATGATAAATTTATTAGAAATGAAACGCGAGGGTCAATTAAATTCTTCATACTCCTGCCCGTTATGTCTGGATATTCCATTAAAAAATTTCCCTTGATCTCATATTATTCCAATTTTTTCTATGTCGTATATGACCCATAATGTATTTGATTCCTGGATGGTTTAACTTCGATTGTGGAGAATGAAGGTGAATTATTTTAATAATTGCTTCCCGAATGGTTTTGATTAACTCTCATTTATTTAAAAGAATCAACAGCCATCCCACTATGCTTTGATTATCGTGATATTAAAAACTTATGACATGAAAATAACTGAATTCTCTTTCTCTCTCTCTCTCTCTCTCTCTCTCTCTCTCTCTCTCTCTCTCTCTCTCTCTCTCTCTCTCTCTCTCTCTCGAGCTGAAGTAAGCTGGAGCAAGATGCAAAAAATTTAACAAATAAAGCATTCAAATTCTTATGTCATCTTCCTGTAAATGTTACCAACCGTATATAAGAATAGAATAGTATAGGAAATACCTGATGCCTTCGAGTTTGTTACTCTAACAGATGTGTAATTTTTCTCAAATTATATAAACTTTAAATCAAACTAAATAAAGAAACATAAAGGAATTAATCGAAATTAATCGTTACTTATGCATATAGTAATTTACTTTCACAGAGCAAAGCTTCAAAATTTCTCCCTTTACTGATTAATAGCTCACGCCACGTTGATATTAGGAATCGGTGATATTATGGGGAAAAAATTACTGATGCTCGAAAATTATACGCCATACCACCTTCATTTCTTTTGATTACTCTACATTATATCAAATCCCTTTTTATTCCTTTAGGAAATTTTATTTGGGAGATGTATTTCTACTGATGAACTATAGCTGCTGCCCAAAGAATTTGAATGCATTGGTATATTCATCTTCATATTTGTATGTTTTGTTGACGAATGAGCAACATACTAAATGTATGCTTTATTTTAGTATTTGGATGGGATATAACAGAAAAGATTACCACTGTTTACGCAATATGGCCATGGAACTTTCAAGACTTCCAATTCATGATTCGTCACAATATACTGAAGCACTGTTATGTATTGTGAATCAGGAACCTTAAGTAGCATCAAGCATATGGATCTGTGATCTACATGATTGTTGAATGAAGTGTTTTAGAACTATAATGGCGGATTATGTGTTAATTTATATGCATTGCATCCTTTTTACTTTTTAGTTTAGGTATTCATACTCAATTATCTGTGTAGTTGAAAATAAGTAAATTTTTTTTATAATATTTTAGCCTTACAATATTCTTATGATGAAATATTATAGCAAATGAAACATTATAACAGGTATTACATTTTAAATTAATTAACGGTTGCGCGATAAATAAAATTACAGTTGTCCACTACCTTTCCTTTCTCAAATATTCGGAATATGATTGACCACTGACAAAGATTTTGAAGGCGTCTTGATATCAATATCAAAGAAAAATATGCTGTATATGTAAGAAATTTATGCCTAAATACTTATCAAATTATGATTTAAGTGTTATGCTTTTAATTCTCCTATTTAAATAACAAAAAACGAAATATTTTGTTGAGACCTTTATTAATCCGTTAAGGATTTTTTTTATCCGTGTACTTTAGCCATTACGGGTGTCATTTTAATACAATTGTACATTCATCTTTGTAATTTTATTGGTTACGGTTTTGTTGAAGAATGATCAGCAAATTAAAAATATTTCATTTCGGTATTTGGATAGAATAAAACGGAAAAGAATTTCATTCTGTAATCAAGCTTTGAGGTTTACCAATATATAAAACTTCAAACGACAATTAACTAATGTAAGTATGAGGAATCGAGTACATTTAATGCCTCAAACATTCTAAATTTTTATTTAGCAAGAAAACCTGTTTTATGACATTTATATTCACTTATTTGTTAAATTAAGTATATTTCAACGTATTTTGTTTGTAGGATATTCATGCCGTATATGATGATCTAGTTCATTATCAGTGTAGTAGGAAATGAAAGAGTAGGCTACTAAGGTCTTTATTCTTATTTTATAGGGCATACAATGTGCATATAATAAAAAAATATATATATAATAAACAGAACAGTATTAAGATACGAAGATTTTTTTTTTAGATAGAGTGAATTTATATTCACTTCTGAGAGAGAGAGAGAGAGAGAGAGAGAGAGAGAGAGAGAGAGAGAGAGAGAGAGAGAGAGAGAGAGAGAGAGAGAGTTATTTTCTTATCATATGTTTCCAATATCACAATAATTAAACCAGGGTTGGATAGATCTTAATTCTCACAAATTTACGAGTGGTAATTACTGCTGTGTAATCACAGGGATATGTATACTACGTGCAAAGTCAAATCATTCAGAAATTATTTTCCTAAATAGAGGTCCAAGAAAACTCCAATAGGGTACCATTGAGGAGTCAACCTATTTATCACAAAAAATAGATATTCAAAAGTGGAACGTCTTGAGGTCACTGATCAATATTTAGAGAATATATGGAGAATAAGAAAAAAGAAAAAACACTGAAAAATTTTCAAATTTCATTTCCTACTAAATCTGTCAGCATAAGTAATATAAACTCATATTCCGACGATGCAGTTATCAATAGTAGATATCAGTGAAAAAAAAAGGTTTATCTTGATAAAGGTTTCAATGACACGATCCAAGAAGTATGGTAAGACTTTTTCAACTCCTGTATATCAAAAGGACATAGGGCATTCATATCCAAACTTTCCATCAAAAAAGAAACATTTTCTTTTAACATAATGTATGATACGAATATTATATTTTAATCACTGGATAAGCAACACCATTCATTAAATACTTATCTAGAACCAATGTACAATGTGTGTTTATATATATATATATATATATATATATATATATATATATATATATATATATATATATATATATATATATATGTATATATATATATATATATATATATATATATATATATATATATATATATATATACATATAATGTGTGTGTGATTTAAATAGAATAACTTTATAGTCAGACACGCAATGACAGTGAAATTTACCGTAATTCATAATAGCACAATTTGTAAAAGATTATTCTAGAAAATCTCCTTAGAAACTGATAAATATACAGAGGAACAAATAGGAAGGTTGGCCTATCATGAAATCTGCATCATTGTAACAAATATCACTTTAGAAAAGAAAATTGTTTAAAATAGAGGAAGGCAAGGCATAAACCCTAAGGGTGCGATTTTTTTTTTTTTTTTATAAATTAAACATCTATTTTTTTTTTTTTTTGTCATTTCCTTTTAGCGTCTGGGGTTTGAATTTAATATTTGAGGCATAATGCATTCAATACATGAGCTGACAATGATCCAATTAACTACCATAGGTCATCAAAAGTGATTAATTATCAGGTATAGTAGATATTCGAAAGTTCTATCACACTATCATAGAGCGTATGGGCCTATTGTCCATTATTGTTGATGGAAAACATCTTCAAATAAAATATTTTTTTTTTACTTTGACTGGATTTTATATCATTGTTGTATTTGATCGAATATTATCACGCTCTCTATTCCGCTTAATTTACTATTTTGTATATATTTATTGATTTAATTTTTTTTTTTTTTTTTTTTTTTTTTTTTTTTGCATTTTCTGAATTGGTAGGAAGGTTCCAGAGAGGTAATAGATTAAACCATCATGACGACTTTCAAATTATCATATATTTTCCTCCTCTTACCTCATATCTTATCAATGAATCCAAAATAACGCCATGATAATGCGTATATAGCACTATGTAAAGTTACAGTCCATATCCTCTCTTTGGTAAGGAGAAAAATTAGTTATATCCGATACCGTTGCTCTCCCATATTCTCCGAATGTAACTGACCAATGGCAAAGATTTTGAATGACGCCAATAGATGGTGTTAGTGTTTTTCATAGTGACAAGGATCTGAAGTATTACTTTGATGTAGAACTATTAAAAGACCACATGTTCATTTTGATATATCCGGGTTACAATAATCAGCAATTATATCTATATTAAATTAATAACAACGTGCATATGATAAAGGTGTTATGCATTTAATCCTCTTGTTTCATCGGGAACTACAATTTTAGACGTCAAAAGCAAAAATTTATATGGCGGAATAATCACTTTTTCTTGGTTGCTGAACAATGGTAATGTTCTCCATTATTATGCAGCTATAATCCCTCATAACATTTTAAAAGTAAAGTCTGTATTATTGCTCCACAGTTTCCAGAAAATGACAGGAACAGGAGTTTGATCTTGCCATTTTTATTAGTTGTGTATAAGCGTACGATCTTGGCATTAATGAATAAAACCATATTTTTATATTATTAATCGGAATTTCTTTGCTTGTTTATATATTTTTATGGATTTTTTTTTTTTTTGGGCTAAAGCAAATCTGTCTTGTGCAAGATTATTGTATGCAATGTATATATTAAATGATGTATCTATACCTTTGTAAGTTTTCTAATATTAATTCAGTAAAGTATTAGGAATAGAATATGGATAAAAAAATTGAGTCATGAAATTTAAATGTTCTACCAGCTAAAAATACGGTAATTATTATTTACAAAACTCTAAGTTAGAGGTGGTCGGATCCGCTCCTTAACATCATTTTTCCCCTTTAGTAACTGTGGTTTGTTGTTCTTTTTTTTTTTTTTTTTTTTTTTTTTCTTTTGCATACTGCGAGTTGTGCTATTCTTTTAAACCCTTATTCACAACTAAAAGGAAGCCTCGCTTTTTTTTTATTTTTTTTTTTTTCAAAAGCGCACTCCCCTACACGAACAGGCTTTAACGAAATATTGTTTTCTCTGCCGAATTTCAGTTAATTTTGCTCTGTCTCTGCACGGTATTGGCGAAGCCATTGTACCCTGAAAATGGGAAAACATGATTTTTTTTTTTCAAAATAACGTGACCGTTAAATAGAACGCTTTTGATATTAGGCAAAGGGTCACAGTTGTTTTTATAATGTAAATAAAAGAAAATAGTTACGGCAAATCCGCCAAAAACAACATACTAAAACAATCGCTTACTCAAGGTCGTGTTTTCAAAAAGATTTTGGAACTATCTTCTTAAATTTATTGTTACTTTGCATCAATAGCTTTCCCTATTTCTAAATTCTCCTTTAAAGACCCACCATTTCATATGAACCCTAAGCAACAAACATATTTTAGGTTTATACGAGAAATCCATTAACACCGCTAAGGATTCAGTTGTAACATTCCAGTTTTAACACTTCTGAATATTTTTTTTTTTCTAAAATTATTTGCTTATTTTATCTATTAAGATTTCTGAAAATGTAACTCTTAATGGGTCTCTTAAGTTTTAAAACTAAATACTAGATTGTGTTCACATTTCGTATTTTTACTTGCAACAGGTTTACCTACGTCCACAAGTTTTAAAACCTTTCAGTAGAAAAATTACACTTGGGATTATTGCATTTTAGTCACTTATACATGAATTTGATAAACATAATCATATATATGTGCAATAAAAGAATCCTATTCATTGTGATACCATGGGTACTGTAATTCTAAAACTAAGAGGGGTTCAAATTACTGGGCTAAAAGGAAAGAGTTTTTTTTTTTTTTCATATCAAGCCTCTGTTTCAAGAACTACTTATGCATTTATATCTTAAAATACAGAAAAATCAAATGGTTTTTCGACTATTTACACAGTGGCCCTTATATATATATATATATATATATATATATATATATATATATATATATATATATATATATATATATATATATATATATATATATATTTTACATATATATATATATATATATATATATATATATATATATATATATATATATATATATATATATATATATATATATATATATATATATATATATGCATGAATAGAATTTTCGTCATGTAAATATATTTAGAGATATAAGCAAGGTAAAACTTTTGGAATATGCAGTAACTTGATACATCGACAATAGGAAGCAAAGTTTTATACTCAAGTTTTCCCTCTTCCAAAAAGTCAAACATTTTCGAAACCGAGTATTTAATTTTTATTAATTCAGAATTTTTAAAAGTAACTCGTATGTTTTGCGTTGGATTATTTTCTCCTATTCTCTATTCACAACTACTGTATAGGCAAACGTCGATGGAACATTTTTCTAAAAGCATCCTTTCCTCTATGAATAGACCCTAACGTAATATTGTTTTTGGTGCTGAATGTCTGCCAATTCTTTTCATTCTATGCATGGTATTTGCAAAGCAATTGTATCATGAAAACTAAGAAAAAAAATAGGTTTTTTGAAAATAATGTGACTCTCAATAGAGCGCAATATGTATGAAAAAGGGGTCGTATTTTTTTTATTCTATATAAAAGTAAAAGTGTATGCTAACGTAAACAAAACACCCGAAGGTGAGTCCTTAATCAAAGTTCTTGATTGCAAAAAGCTGTATCACATGTGTTTCACAACCGCTAGTTCAATAAAGTTTTTTTTTCATTTTTTTTTTGTATCTAGCTCTCTCTTCTCCCCCCCCCCCCACCCCCGTGGATAAGAGAACCTGTTTAAGCTTGCATTCGCAAGTATCAGTTAGTTTGAATTTTTTTAACATTCTTGCTCGCTTGCAACCTGCCACAAACAGCTCTCCTTGGGAGGTGAACCACGTGCCATTTGGGTATGACGCCTACTCGAATCTGTACTCACTGCTATCCCCGATGTCGATATTTTGCCCATGAAGGACCTGATAATCAAAGTCATAGATCTTATGAACAGCCATTTTACCACCTTCAAGACCTCCATCAGCACCTCCACTCGTGACGAAAATGATAAATATTAAACATTGACCAAAGGTGACATGAATGCAGTAAGACACAGCTTCCCAACCCGTGACGTGCTCACCACCCACATATACCACCCCTTGGTCACACCCCCTCCAACGACCTCCCCAGCCACCTACTGATGCCCATAGGTCACAGTTCTGCTACTACCACTCCAGATTCGGGGTTGCTGTGAAGAAATATGGAAACGGTTGTCAGTGGCCAATACGGGTGTGCAGATTTTAGTACACACTGGTGCTTTCCATTTTCTTCTACCAAGGCTGATCTCTATGACGTCTTCCTGGTAGCTGTTAACGGATCTGCAATTCCCGCCCAGTGGAACGAGACCCTCACATTATCGTTTGGGGGTGTCAAGTATCATTAGACGTTTCTCGTCGTTGATGTCACCCTGCTATATTTCGGTGAGGATTTTTATTCCCATTTCCACCTAGGTTGATGTTGCTCACCGACGGTTAAGGGACGTTCTCTCCTGTGTATTTTACTTGGACGACATATTTGTGTTCTCTTCCTCCAAAGAGAAACATCTCCGTCAGCTATGCATCATTCTTGACTGCCTACAACAGAACATCCATGTAGTCCTGTTTGACAAGTGTACCATTGGTACCAACTAAGTATCATTCTTAGGGTATAGCATCATTCTTAGGGCATAGCATCACACCGGAAGGCATCAAGCCCCTCCCTGAGAATGTAGCAGCCGTTCTGAATGTCCTCAGGCCCTCGACCATCAAAGCACTACAAGAATTCTTGGGCATGATCAACTATTATCACCAGTTCCTGTCAGTCATCTCTGCCACTCTTGTTTTCCTCTAAGCCTCACTCAATTTGCAAGCCAAAAGACCTGAAGTGGAGTCCCCATCAAGAAGCAGCCTTCTGCAACGCAATGAATCCTTTGTCAACCGCTGCTGCTCTCACTTTTCCTGTGCCACATGCCCTCTCCATCGATGCCAGTGACTTCGCTATCGGTGCACTACTCGAGCTGGTGGTCAGTTGCTCGCCCTGCCCTTCAAACTTCTTCAATAGCAAACTGCACAAGGTGGAATCCGGCAACTCTACCTTCGACGGAAAATTGCTAGTGGTGCATGTAGCTGTCCGTCACTTTCACCAGTTCTTAGAAGGTATGCCCTTCATCATTCATATAGACCATATGCTTCTGGTGCACTCTTTCACCCGACAGTCTGACGCCAGGTCTGCCCATCAACCCCGACATCTTTCAGCCATAGCTGAATACGATTGTACCTTTCAACACAAATCTGAGAAAATAAATCCTGTAGCCGATGGCCTCTCAAGAAACACATTAACCACCAATCACCTGGGATTGGATTACAATGCCTTGCCGGAAGCCCAAAGAAAAACCCAGATTAGCAAGCACGTAGGGCATCCTGCACATCCCTCCATTGGGGAGACATCCCCCTTGACAACTCTATTGCCACCCTCCTCTGAGATGTCAATACTGGTACACCACGACCATGGACCCCTGCTTCCATGTGTTGATTTAATTTATGTTCTTCCATGTCCCTCGTGCCAATCTACTGCACAGCTATTGAAGATGAAGTTCATTTGGCACGGCATTATTAAGGATGGTAAGGATTTGGTCTGTGCCTCCACTTTATGCCAAACTTCAGAAGTACATTGATACGAATTCAGGAGTGGGGACCTTCCCTCACCCTTAGCGTTATTTTTTCTACCCACATCACAAGGATATCGTTACCTGTTTACCGTCATTGACCTCTCCACTCATTGGCCTGAAGTCATCCCCATGCAAACTGCACGGTCCGCCTCATGTACTTCCGGCTTACTCTGAGGGTGGATAGCTAGAGTTGGTATCCCTGAGCATATTACTTTTGACAAGGGTACCACCTTCATCTCTCAATTGTAAACATCACGAGCAAATCTCCTGGGTTTCAACCTACATCACACACGTGCCTACAAACCTGCAGCCAATGGAATGGTTGAACGTTTTCTTCCATCCTCAATGCATCTTTGATGTCCTGCTGCAATGATTCCAACGGGATTACTCAGCTTCCGTGGTTTTTCCTGGGATTGAGGGCCACTCGTAAGGACGGCCTGCATGTCTCGACAGCTGAAATGGTACAATGCGACCGGTTGGTCGTCCCTGCCGAATTTTTGCCGTCTTTAGCCTCCTTCAACAATCACCAGTCCCTACATCATGTTGTGTGAGAATTTACTCCATTCTACCAGCAAAGCAACCCATACTGACAGATTTGCACAAGGCGACATACGTTTTCCTCTGCAACGACACAAGCAAGCCCATATAAGACCCATTCCTTGTGATCCGTTGCACACTGAAGGCTTTTTTAATCAACTTTCATGGCAAAGAAAACTGGGTCTTCATTAATTGTCTAAGACCTGCATATCTCCAGCAAGATGACCTACAGTTTGCCTCTCAAGAGCAGGGCACCCTTTTCCCCATTATAGATATACAACACGAATCATTTAGGCCACGCAGCGTGCTTATGTGAAATTCCAAGTAATTAGATTCGTTTATACTTGATAACAGACTTTAGGTCATATCAAATGTCATTCTTTTCAGTTTATGTGCATAGCTTGTTCGCTGGGCTCTTTAACAATGTTAAAGTTCCTCTAAGATTTTTAACCAAAAAACAATTTGCTGGTATTTTTCATCCTAATTTTTTTTTACCGGTAGACAAAACATTTATTTTATTTCCGTAGAATCACTTACTCTATAACTATTCAAGTATATGCAATTACGTTAAATTTGATAGATATAATTCTCTATGTAACGAAAACAGCTTCTAGTCACTGTGA